>NC_143135.1:110443636-110595454 GCF_059928025.1 Delphinapterus leucas | reverse complement strand
TTTCCACCAGGAAGAGGAATTAACCAAAGGCTCAGCATGCCGTGCTGGAACCAGATTAGGGCCTGAGGCAATCCTGTGGGTTTGCGGCCAGCTCACAAGATAGCGAGTTGAAGAAATGAGCTCAGGGGCACTGTAACTCACAAACCTGCAGAGTTATAAATGACAGCTATCGTCCAAAAATATATTGAAGGAAGGCTGCGAAGACGACTTGTAAGTGGGGCAGAATTGCAGGAAAACGATTTCAGGGGTATAAGGGAATTGCATTTAAAGCATAGGAAAAGAGGCAGAACCTTGACAATGATGCTCTTGGCCAAAAAGGGCGTATGCGTTTTTTCCTGAATATATTCAGGAAAAAACGCCTACGCACTTTTTGGCCAACCAAGCAAGCATGTTATAGAAATCTGCACTACAATGAAGTCTCACTGACCCCCGGTCAAAAGGGCCTTCTGAAAAAAGTGTAAAACCCCAAAAGGCAGCACAGGCCATGGAGAACAGCGAGCCTTTTTATGCTGATGGGCGGGATGTAAATTGCCAACAGCCAGTCTGGAAAAATGTATGGTGTTTCCCGGAACATCTAAAAAACAAAGCAACGGAGCCTACGGCATTTCCCCTTATGGTCCTTTAGCTTAGGAAAATTAAAATCAAAAACACACAGCCACCCAAATGTCTCGGGCGGCTCTGTTTACAAGAACCTCGTCTACGGTACAAGTTAAATATCCCAGAATGTGAAAAATGGATAAAGAAGTTGTGGTACGTACGTACAATGGAATATCACACAGCAATGAAATCTATGTCATCAGGCCCGTCGCGGCATAATGAGTGGATTCAGGTACGATGATTCTAAGTGAAATAAGTCACACAGAAAATGAAACATCATAAGATATCACTAATACACGGAATGTAAACTTGGCTACACATGAACTGAATTACAAAACAGAACAGGGTCTCAAATTTAGAAAACCAACTTATGCTTGCTTAAGGGGAAAGGTGAGTTGGGGTGCTGCATGAAACCAGAGATAGAAATTAGCACAGATACCTTTCCATAAGCCAAATATGTAATAGTCAAGACCTACCCCTTGCTCAACGAAATGGACTAAACACCCCATATTCAACACCTAGGAATACACCTGACTAGTAAGAATCTTCAAACCCATGGATTTATATGTCTCCATAAGAGAATGAAGCGTGTGTACAGCGGCATGAATGCAGCAGAGAAAATCCGATAAATCCCATTATCAAAATGAATTACACAAACAAAACCCAAGGACAGTGAAATAGAGAGCAATTCTTAAATAATTCATTCAGGGCTTGTGATGCAACCTGGATTTACCACATCTACACCCAGAGCTGAGTGAGACATAAGGTTGGGCACTTCGGGCTGATAGCATTGGTGAGGTTCGATGAGCAAATGCAGACCCTTTTAAGTCATACAGCATGGTACCCATTTCATGGATCCCAACTCTCCAAGTTTAAGGGATTCTTCCTTCAGCTAAAACATGCATGGGAAACCCACAGTATGGTGCACCGTGTGACTGGCAAACGTTTTCAAATGCATCTCAGTTTTCGTCCCCTTTTACTCGGGTTCACCATTCCAGACCCTTTACGAACACTCTCCCCAATAGGAGAGTCAGTGCCTTTAACCTCCTGTTGGGCACAGTTTGCAATTTCTGCGCAAGATGAAAAGGAATAGGGAGAACCAATGAGAGACTAGCTCTAGGTGTCTGCACGGGCAAATTTAACGCTCATTTCCCACCAGGAAGAGGAATTAACCAAAGGCTCAGCATGCCGTGCCGGAACCAGATTAGGGCCTGAGGCAATCCTGTGGGTTTGCGGCCAGCTCACAAGATAGCGAGTTGAAGAAAGGAGCTCAGGGGCACTGTAACTCACAAACCTGCAGAGTTATAAATGACAGCTATCGTCCAAAAATATATTGAAGGAAGGCTGCGAAGACAACTTGTAAGTGGGGCAGAATTGCAGGAAAACGATTTCAGGGGGTAGACGGGAATTGCATTTAAAGCAGAGGAAAAGAGGCAGAACGTCGACAATGATGCTCTTGGCCAAAAAGGGCGTATGCGTTTTTTCCTGAATATATTCAGGAAAAAACGCATACGCACTTTTTGGCCAGCCAAGCAAGCATGTTAAAGAAATCTGCAGTACAATGAAGTCTCACTGCCCCCCGGTCAAAAGGGCCATCTGAAAAAAGTGTAAAATCCAGAAAGGCAGCACAGGCCATGGAGAACAGCGAGCCTTGTTATGCTGATGGGCGGGATATAAATTGCCAACAGCCAGTCTGGAAAAATGTATGGTGTTTCCCGGAACATCTAAAAAAAAAAGCAATGGAGCCTACGCCAATTCCCCTTATGGTCCTATAGCTTAGGAAAATTAAAATCAAAAACACACAGCCACCCCAAAGTGTCGGACGGCTCTGTTTACAAGAACCTCGTCTACGGTACAAGTTAAATATCCCAGAATGTGAAAAATGGATAAAGAAGTTGTGGTACGTACGTACAATGGAATATCGCTCAGCAATGAAATCTATGTCATCAGGCCCGTCGCGGCATAATGAGTGGATTCAGGTACGATGATTCTAAGTGAAATAAGTCACACAGAAAATGAAACATCATAAGATATCACTAGTACACGGAATGTAAACTTGGCTACACATGAACTGAATTACAAAACAGAACAGGGTCTCAAATTTAGAAAACCAACTTATGCTTGCTTAAGGGGTAAGGTGAGTTGGGGTGCTGCATAAAACCAGAGATAGAAATTAGCACAGTTACCTTTCCATAAGCCAAATATGTAATAGTCAAGACCTACCCCTTGCTCAACGAAATGGACTAAACACCCCATATTCAACGCCTAGGAATACACCTGACTAGTAAGAATCTTCAAACCCATGGATTTATATGTCTCCATAAGAGAATGAAGCGTGTGTACAGGGGCATGAATGCAGCAGAGAAAATCCGATAAATCCCATTATCAAAATGAATTACACAAACAAAACCCAAGGACAGTGAAATAGAGAGCAATTCTTAAATATTTCATTTAGGGCTTGTGATGCAACCTGGATTTACCACATCTACACCCAGAGCTGAGTGAGACATAAGGTTGGGCACTTCGGGCTGATAGCATTGGTGAGGTTCGATGAGCAAATGCAGACCCTTTGAAGTCATACAGCATGGTACCCATTCCATGGGTCCCAACTCTCCAAGTTTAAGGGATTCTTCCTTCAGCTAAAACATGCATGGGAAACCCACAGTATGGTGCACCGTGTGACTGGCAAACGTTTTCAAATGCATCTCAGTTTTCGTCCCCTTTTACTCGGGTTCACCATTCCAGACCCTTTACGAACACTCTCCCCACTTGGAGAGTCAGTGCCTTTAACCTCCTGTTGGGCACAGTTTGCAATTTCTGCGCAAGATGAAAAGGAATAGGGAGAACGAATGAGAGACCAGCTCTAGGTGTCTGCACGGGCAAATTTAATGCTCATTTCCCACCAGGAAGAGGAATTAACCAAAGGCTCAGCATGCCGTGCCGGAACCAGATTAGGGCCTGAGGCAATCCTGTGGGTTTGCGGCCAGCTCACAAGATAGCGAGTTGAAGATATGAGCTCAGGGGCACTGTAACTCACAAACCTGCAGAGTTATAAATGACAGCTATCGTCCAAAAATATATTGAAGGAAGGCTGCGAAGACGACTTGTAAGTGGGGCAGAATTGCAGGAAAACGATTTCAGGGGGTAGACGGAAATTGCATTTAAAGCATAGGAAAAGAGGCAGAACGTTGACAATGATGCTCTTGGCCAAAAAGGGCGTGTGCGTTTTTTCCTGAATATATTCAGGATAAAACGCATACGCCCTTTTTGGCCAAAGAAGCAAGCATGTTAAAGAAATCTGCACTACAATGAAGCCTCACTGCCCCCCGGTCAAAAGGGCCTTCTGAAAAAAGTGTAAAATCCAGAAAGGCAGCACAGGCCATGGGGAACAGGGAGCCTTGTTATGCTGATGGGCGGGATGTAAATTGCCAACAGCCACTCTGGAGAAGTGTATGGTGTTTCCCGGAACACCAAAAAAACAAAGCTACGGAGCCTACGGCACTTCCACTTATGGTCCTATAGCTTAGGGAAATTAAAATCAAAAACACACAGCCACCCCAAAGTGTCGGACGGCTCTGTTAACAAGAACCTCGTCTACGGTACAAGTTAAATATCCCGGAATGTGAAAAATGGATAAAGAAGTTGTGGTACGTACGTACAATGGAATATCACTCATCAATGAAATCTATGTCATCAGGCCCGTCGCGGCATAATGAGTGGATTCAGGTACGATGATTCTAAGTGAAATAAGTCACACAGAAAATGAAACATCATAAGATATCACTACTACACGGAATGTAAACTTGGCTACACATGAACTGAATTACAAAACAGAACAGGGTCTCAAATTTAGAAAACCAACTTATGCTTGCTTAAGGGGAAAGGTGAGTTGGGGTGCTGCATAAAACCAGAGATAGAAATTAGCACAGATACCTTTCCATAAGCCAAATATGTAATAGTCAAGACCTACCCCTTGCTCAACGAAATGGACTAAACACCCCATATTCAACGCCTAGGAATACACCTGACTAGTAAGAATCTTCAAACCCATGGATTTATATGTCTCCGTAAGAGAATGAAGCGTGTGTACAGCGGCATGAATGCAGCAGAGAAAATCCGATAAATCCCATTATCAAAATGAATTACACAAACAAAACCCAAGGACAGTGAAATAGAGAGCAATTCTTAAATAATTCATTCAGGGCTTGTGATGCAAACTGGATTTACCACATCTACACCCAGAGCTGAGTGAGACATAAGGTTGGGCACTTCGGGCTGATAGCATTGGTGAGGTTCGATGAGCAAATGCAGACCCTTTGAAGTCATACAGCATGGTACCCATTCCATGGGTCCCAAATCTCCAAGTTTAAGGGATTCTTCCTTCAGCTAAAACATGCACGGGAAACCCACAGTATGGTGCACCGTGTGACTGGCAAACGTTTTCAAATGCATCTCAGTTTTCTTCCCCTTTTACTCGGGTTCACCATTCCAGACCCTTTACGAACACTCTCCCCACTTGGAGAGTCAGTGCCTTTAACCTCCTGTTGGGCACAGTTTGCAATTTTTGCGCAAGATGAAAAGGAATAGGGAGAACCAATGAGAGACTAGCTCTAGGTGTCTGCACGGGCAAATTTAATGCTCATTTCCACCAGGAAGAGGAATTAACCAAAGGCTCAGCATGCCGTGCTGGAACCAGATTAGGGCCTGAGGCAATCCTGTGGGTTTGCGGCCAGCTCACAAGATAGCGAGTTGAAGAAATGAGCTCAGGGGCACTGTAACTCACAAACCTGCAGAGTTATAAATGACAGCTATCGTCCAAAAATATATTGAAGGAAGGCTGCGAAGACGACTTGTAAGTGGGGCAGAATTGCAGGAAAACGATTTCAGGGGTATAAGGGAATTGCATTTAAAGCATAGGAAAAGAGGCAGAACCTTGACAATGATGCTCTTGGCCAAAAATGGCGTATGCGTTTTTTCCTGAATATATTCAGGAAAAAACGCCTACGCATTTTTTGGCCAACCAAGCAAGCATGTTATAGAAATCTGCACTACAATGAAGTCTCACTGACCCCCGGTCAAAAGGGCCTTCTGAAAAAAGTGTAAAACCCCAAAAGGCAGCACAGGCCATGGAGAACAGCGAGCCTTTTTATGCTGATGGGCGGGATGTAAATTGCCAACAGCCAGTCTGGAAAAATGTATGGTGTTTTCCGGAACATCTAAAAAACAAAGCAACGGAGCCTACGGCATTTCCCCTTATGGTCCTATAGCTTAGGAAAATTAAAATCAAAAACACACAGCCACCCAAATGTCTCGGGCGGCTCTGTTTACAAGAACCTCGTCTACGGTACAAGTTAAATATCCCAGAATGTGAAAAATGGATAAAGAAGTTGTGGTACGTACGTACAATGGAATATCACACAGCAATGAAATCTATGTCATCAGGCCCGTCGCGGCATAATGAGTGGATTCAGGTACGATGATTCTAAGTGAAATAAGTCACACAGAAAATGAAACATCATAAGATATCACTAATACACGGAATGTAAACTTGGCTACACATGAACTGAATTACAAAACAGAACAGGGTCTCAAATTTAGAAAACCAACTTATGCTTGCTTAAGGGGAAAGGTGAGTTGGGGTGCTGCATGAAACCAGAGATAGAAATTAGCACAGATACCTTTCCATAAGCCAAATATGTAATAGTCAAGACCTACCCCTTGCTCAACGAAATGGACTAAACACCCCATATTCAACACCTAGGAATACACCTGACTAGTAAGAATCTTCAAACCCATGGATTTATATGTCTCCATAAGAGAATGAAGCGTGTGTACAGCGGCATGAATGCAGCAGAGAAAATCCGATAAATCCCATTATCAAAATGAATTACACAAACAAAACCCAAGGACAGTGAAATAGAGAGCAATTCTTAAATAATTCATTCAGGGCTTGTGATGCAACCTGGATTTACCACATCTACACCCAGAGCTGAGTGAGACATAAGGTTGGGCACTTCGGGCTGATAGCATTGGTGAGGTTCGATGAGCAAATGCAGACCCTTTGAAGTCATACAGCATGGTACCAATTTCATGGATCCCAACTCTCCAAGTTTAAGGGATTCTTCCTTCAGCTAAAACATGCATGGGAAACCCACAGTATGGTGCACCGTGTGACTGGCAAACGTTTTCAAATGCATCTCAGTTTTCGTCCCCTTTTACTCGGGTTCACCATTCCAGACCCTTTACGAACACTCTCCCCAATAGGAGAGTCAGTGCCTTTAACCTCCTGTTGGGCACAGTTTGCAATTTCTGCGCAAGATGAAAAGGAATAGGGAGAACCAATGAGAGACTAGCTCTAGGTGTCTGCACGGGCAAATTTAACGCTCATTTCCCACCAGGAAGAGGAATTAACCAAAGGCTCAGCATGCCGTGCCGGAACCAGATTAGGGCCTGAGGCAATCCTGTGGGTTTGCGGCCAGCTCACAAGATAGCGAGTTGAAGAAAGGAGCTCAGGGGCACTGTAACTCACAAACCTGCAGAGTTATAAATGACAGCTATCGTCCAAAAATATATTGAAGGAAGGCTGCGAAGACGACTTGTAAGTGGGGCAGAATTGCAGGAAAACGATTTCAGGGGGTAGACGGGAATTGCATTTAAAGCAGAGGAAAAGAGGCAGAACGTCGACAATGATGCTCTTGGCCAAAAAGGGCGTATGCGTTTTTTCCTGAATATATTCAGGAAAAAACGCATACGCACTTTTTGGCCAGCCAAGCAAGCATGTTAAAGAAATCTGCAGTACAATGAAGTCTCACTGCCCCCCGGTCAAAAGGGCCATCTGAAAAAAGTGTAAAATCCAGAAAGGCAGCACAGGCCATGGAGAACAGCGAGCCTTGTTATGCTGATGGGCGGGATATAAATTGCCAACAGCCAGTCTGGAAAAATGTATGGTGTTTCCCGGAACATCTAAAAAACAAAGCAATGGAGCCTACGCCAATTCCCCTTATGGTCCTATAGCTTAGGAAAATTAAAATCAAAAACACACAGCCACCCCAAAGTGTCGGACGGCTCTGTTTACAAGAACCTCGTCTACGGTACAAGTTAAATATCCCAGAATGTGAAAAATGGATAAAGAAGTTGTGGTACGTACGTACAATGGAATATCGCTCAGCAATGAAATCTATGTCATCAGGCCCGTCGCGGCATAATGAGTGGATTCAGGTACGATGATTCTAAGTGAAATAAGTCACACAGAAAATGAAACATCATAAGATATCACTAGTACACGGAATGTAAACTTGGCTACACATGAACTGAATTACAAAACAGAACAGGGTCTCAAATTTAGAAAACCAACTTATGCTTGCTTAAGGGGTAAGGTGAGTTGGGGTGCTGCATAAAACCAGAGATAGAAATTAGCACAGTTACCTTTCCATAAGCCAAATATGTAATAGTCAAGACCTACCCCTTGCTCAACGAAATGGACTAAACACCCCATATTCAACGCCTAGGAATACACCTGACTAGTAAGAATCTTCAAACCCATGGATTTATATGTCTCCATAAGAGAATGAAGCGTGTGTACAGGGGCATGAATGCAGCAGAGAAAATCCGATAAATCCCATTATCAAAATGAATTACACAAACAAAACCCAAGGACAGTGAAATAGAGAGCAATTCTTAAATATTTCATTCAGGGCTTGTGATGCAACCTGGATTTACCACATCTACACCCAGAGCTGAGTGAGACATAAGGTTGGGCACTTCGGGCTGATAGCATTGGTGAGGTTCGATGAGCAAATGCAGACCCTTTGAAGTCATACAGCATGGTACCCATTCCATGGGTCCCAACTCTCCAAGTTTAAGGGATTCTTCCTTCAGCTAAAACATGCATGGGAAACCCACAGTATGGTGCACCGTGTGACTGGCAAACGTTTTCAAATGCATCTCAGTTTTCGTCCCCTTTTACTCGGGTTCACCATTCCAGACCCTTTACGAACACTCTCCCCACTTGGAGAGTCAGTGCCTTTAACCTCCTGTTGGGCACAGTTTGCAATTTCTGCGCAAGATGAAAAGGAATAGGGAGAACGAATGAGAGACCAGCTCTAGGTGTCTGCACGGGCAAATTTAATGCTCATTTCCCACCAGGAAGAGGAATTAACCAAAGGCTCAGCATGCCGTGCCGGAACCAGATTAGGGCCTGAGGCAATCCTGTGGGTTTGCGGCCAGCTCACAAGATAGCGAGTTGAAGATATGAGCTCAGGGGCACTGTAACTCACAAACCTGCAGAGTTATAAATGACAGCTATCGTCCAAAAATATATTGAAGGAAGGCTGCGAAGACGACTTGTAAGTGGGGCAGAATTGCAGGAAAACGATTTCAGGGGGTAGACGGAAATTGCATTTAAAGCATAGGAAAAGAGGCAGAACGTTGACAATGATGCTCTTGGCCAAAAAGGGCGTGTGCGTTTTTTCCTGAATATATTCAGGATAAAACGCATACGCCCTTTTTGGCCAAAGAAGCAAGCATGTTAAAGAAATCTGCACTACAATGAAGCCTCACTGCCCCCCGGTCAAAAGGGCCTTCTGAAAAAAGTGTAAAATCCAGAAAGGCAGCACAGGCCATGGGGAACAGGGAGCCTTGTTATGCTGATGGGCGGGATGTAAATTGCCAACAGCCACTCTGGAGAAGTGTATGGTGTTTCCAGGCATACTGAAGAAAGAAAGCTACGGAGCCTACGGCACTTCCACTTATGGTCCTATAGCTTAGGGAAATTAAAATCAAAAACACACAGCCACCCCAAAGCGTCGGACGGCTCTGTTTACAAGAACCTCGTCTACGGTACAAGTTAAATATCCCAGAATGTGAAAAATGGATAAAGAAGTTGTGGTACGTACGTACAATGGAATATCACACAGCAATGAAATCTATGTCATCAGGCCCGTCGCGGCATAATGAGTGGATTCAGGTACGATGATTCTAAGTGAAATAAGTCACACAGAAAATGAAACATCATAAGATATCACTACTACACGGAATGTAAACTTGGCTACACATGAACTGAATTACAAAACAGAACAGGGTCTCAAATTTAGAAAACCAACTTATGCTTGCTTAAGGGGAAAGGTGAGTTGGGGTGCTGCATAAAACCAGAGATAGAAATTAGCACAGATACCTTTCCATAAGCCAAATATGTAATAGTCAAGACCTACCCCTTGCTCAAAGAAATGGACTAAACACCCCATATTCAACGCCTAGGAATACACCTGACTAGTAAGAATCTTCAAACCCATGGATTTATATGTCTCCGTAAGAGAATGAAGCGTGTGTACAGCGGCATGAATGCAGCAGAGAAAATCCGATAAATCCCATTATCAAAATGAATTACACAAACAAAACCCAAGGACAGTGAAATAGAGAGCAATTCTTAAATAATTCATTCAGGGCTTCTGATGCAACCTGGATTTACCACATCTACACCCAGAGCTGAGTGAGACATAAGGTTGGGCACTTCGGGCTGATAGCATTGGTGAGGTTCGATGAGCAAATGCAGACCCTTTGAAGTCATACAGCATGGTACCCGTTCCATGGGTCCCAACTCTCCAAGTTTAAGGGATTCTTCCTTCAGCTAAAACATGCATGGGAAACCCACAGTATGGTGCACCGTGTGACTGGCAAACGTTTTCAAATGCATCTCAGTTTTCGTCCCCTTTTACTCGGGTTCACCATTCCAGACCCTTTACGAACACTCTCCCCACTTGGAGAGTCAGTGCCTTTAACCTCCTGTTGGGCACAGTTTGCCATTTCTGCGCAAGATGAAAAGGAATAGGGAGAACCAATGAGAGACTAGCTCTAGGTGTCTGCACGGGCAAATTTAACGCTCATTTCCCACCAGGAAGAGGAATTAACCAAAGGCTCAGCATGCCGTGCCGGAACCAGATTAGGGCCTGAGGCAATCCTGTGGGTTTGCGGCCAGCTCACAAGATAGCGAGTTGAAGAAATGAGCTCAGGGGCACTGTAACTCACAAACCTGCAGAGTTATAAATGACAGCTATCGTCCAAAAATATATTGAAGGAAGGCTGCGAAGACGACTTGTAAGTGGGGCAGAATTGCAGGAAAACGATTTCAGGGGGTACACGGGAATTGCATTTAAAGAATAGGAAAAGAGGCAGAACGTCGACAATGATGCTCTTGGCCAAAAAGGGCGTATGCGTTTTTTCCTAAATATATTCAGGAAAAAACGCATACGCCCTTTTTGGCCAACCAAGCAAGCATGTTAAAGAAATCTGCACTACAATGAAGTCTCACTGCCCCCCGGTCAAAAGGGCCATCTGAAAAAAGTGTAAAATCCAGAAAGGCAGCACAGGCCATGGAGAACAGCGAGCCTTGTTATGATGATGGGCGGGGTGTAAATTGCCAACAGCCACTCTGGAGAAGTGTATGGTGTTTCCCGGCATACCGAAGAAAGAAAGCTACGGAGCCTACGGCACTTCCACTTATGGTCCTATAGCTTAGGGAAATTAAAATCAAAAACACACAGCCACCCCAAAGTGTTGGACGGCTCTGTTAACAAGAACCTCGTCTACGGTACAAGTTAAATATCCCAGAATGTGAAAAATGGATAAAGAAGTCGTGGTACGTACGTACAATGGAATATCACTCAGCAATGAAATCTATGTCATCAGGCCCGTCGCGGCATAATGAGTGGATTCAGGTACGATGATTCTAAGTGAAATAAGTCACACAGAAAATGAAACATCATAAGATATCACTAATACACGGAATGTAAACTTGGCTACACATGAACTGAATTACAAAACAGAACAGGGTCTGAAATTTAGAAAACCAACTTATGCTTGCTTAAGGCGAAAGGTGAGTTGGGGTGCTGCATAAAACCAGAGATAGAAATTAGCACAGATACCTTTCCATAAGCCAAATATGTAATAGTCAAGACCTACCCCTTGCTCAACGAAATGGACTAAACACCCCATATTCAACGCCTAGGAATACACCTGACTAGTAAGAAACTTCAAACCCATGGATTTATATGTCTCCGTAAGAGAATGAAGCATGTGTACAGCGGCATGAATGCAGCAGAGAAAATCCGATAAATCCCATTATCAAAATGAATTACACAAACAAAACCCAAGGACAGTGAGATAGAGAGCAATTCTTAAATAATTCATTCAGGGCTTGTGATGCAACCTGGATTTACCACATCTAAACACAGAGCTGAGTGAGACATAAGGTTGGGCACTTCGGGCTGATAGCATTGGTGAGGTTCGATGAGCAAATGCAGACCCTTTGAAGTCATACAGCATGGTACCCGTTCCATGGGTCCCAACTCTCCAAGTTTAAGGGATTCTTCCTTCAGCTAAAACATGCATGGGAAACCCACAGTATGGTGCACCGTGTGACTGGCAAACGTTTTCAAATGCATCTCAGTTTTCGTCCCCTTTTACTCGGGTTCACCATTCCAGACCCTTTACGAACACTCTCCCCACTTGGAGAGTCAGTGCCTTTAACCTCCTGTTGGGCACAGTTTGCAATTTCTGCGCAAGATGAAAAGGAATAGGGAGAACGAATGAGAGACCAGCTCTAGGTGTCTGCACGGGCAAATTTAATGCTCATTTCCCACCAGGAAGAGGAATTAACCAAAGGCTCAGCATGCCGTGCCGGAACCAGATTAGGGCCTGAGGCAATCCTGTGGGTTTGCGGCCAGCTCACAAGATAGCGAGTTGAAGATATGAGCTCAGGGGCACTGTAACTCACAAACCTGCAGAGTTATAAATGACAGCTATCGTCCAAAAATATATTGAAGGAAGGCTGCGAAGACGACTTGTAAGTGGGGCAGAATTGCAGGAAAACGATTTCAGGGGGTAGACGGAAATTGCATTTAAAGCAGAGGAAAAGAGGCAGAACGTTGACAATGATGCTCTTGGCCAAAAAGGGCGTGTGCGTTTTTTCCTGAATATATTCAGGATAAAACGCATACGCCCTTTCTGGCCAAAGAAGCAAGCATGTTAAAGAAATCTGCACTACAATGAAGCCTCACTGCCCCCCGGTCAAAAGGGCCTTCTGAAAAAAGTGTAAAATCCAGAAAGGCAGCACAGGCCATGGGGAACAGGGAGCCTTGTTATGCTGATGGGCGGGATGTAAATTGCCAACAGCCACTCTGGAGAAGTGTATGGTGTTTCCAGGCATACTGAAGAAAGAAAGCTACGGAGCCTACGGCACTTCCACTTATGGTCCTATAGCTTAGGGAAATTAAAATCAAAAACACACAGCCACCCCAAAGCGTCGGACGGCTCTGTTTACAAGAACCTCGTCTACGGTACAAGTTAAATATCCCAGAATGTGAAAAATGGATAAAGAAGTTGTGGTACGTACGTACAATGGAATATCACACAGCAATGAAATCTATGTCATCAGGCCCGTCGCGGCATAATGAGTGGATTCAGGTACGATGATTCTAAGTGAAATAAGTCACACAGAAAATGAAACATCATAAGATATCACTACTACACGGAATGTAAACTTGGCTACACATGAACTGAATTACAAAACAGAACAGGGTCTCAAATTTAGAAAACCAACTTATGCTTGCTTAAGGGGAAAGGTGAGTTGGGGTGCTGCATAAAACCAGAGATAGAAATTAGCACAGTTACCTTTCCATAAGCCAAATATGTAATAGTCAAGACCTACCCCTTGCTCAAAGAAATGGACTAAACACCCCATATTCAACGCCTAGGAATACACCTGACTAGTAAGAATCTTCAAACCCATGGATTTATATGTCTCCGTAAGAGAATGAAGCGTGTGTACAGCGGCATGAATGCAGCAGAGAAAATCCGATAAATCCCATTATCAAAATGAATTACACAAACAAAACCCAAGGACACTGAAATAGAGAGCAATTCTTAAATAATTCATTCAGGGCTTCTGATGCAACCTGGATTTACCACATCTACACCCAGAGCTGAGTGAGACATAAGGTTGGGCACTTCGGGCTGATAGCATTGGTGAGGTTCGATGAGCAAATGCAGACCCTTTGAAGTCATACAGCATGGTACCCATTCCATGGGTCCCAACTCTCCAAGTTTAAGGGATTCTTCCTTCAGCTAAAACATGCATGGGAAACCCACAGTATGGTGCACCGTGTGACTGGCAAACGTTTTCAAATGCATCTCAGTTTTCGTCCCCTTTTACTCGGGTTCACCATTCCAGACCCTTTACGAACACTCTCCCCACTTGGAGAGTCAGTGCCTTTAACCTCCTGTTGGGCACAGTTTGCCATTTCTGCGCAAGATGAAAAGGAATAGGGAGAACCAATGAGAGACTAGCTCTAGGTGTCTGCACGGGCAAATTTAACGCTCATTTCCCACCAGGAAGAGGAATTAACCAAAGGCTCAGCATGCCGTGCCGGAACCAGATTAGGGCCTGAGGCAATCCTGTGGGTTTGCGGCCAGCTCACAAGATAGCGAGTTGAAGAAATGAGCTCAGGGGCACTGTAACTCACAAACCTGCAGAGTTATAAATGACAGCTATCGTCCAAAAATATATTGAAGGAAGGCTGCGAAGACGACTTGTAAGTGGGGCAGAATTGCAGGAAAACGATTTCAGGGGGTACACGGGAATTGCATTTAAAGAATAGGAAAAGAGGCAGAACGTCGACAATGATGCTCTTGGCCAAAAAGGGCGTATGCGTTTTTTCCTAAATATATTCAGGAAAAAACGCATACGCCCTTTTTGGCCAACCAAGCAAGCATGTTAAAGAAATCTGCACTACAATGAAGTCTCACTGCCCCCCGGTCAAAAGGGCCATCTGAAAAAAGTGTAAAATCCAGAAAGGCAGCACAGGCCATGGAGAACAGCGAGCCTTGTTATGATGATGGGCGGGGTGTAAATTGCCAACAGCCACTCTGGAGAAGTGTATGGTGTTTCCCGGCATACCGAAGAAAGAAAGCTACGGAGCCTACGGCACTTCCACTTATGGTCCTATAGCTTAGGGAAATTAAAATCAAAAACACACAGCCACCCCAAAGCGTCGGACGGCTCTGTTTACAAGAACCTCGTCTACGGTACAAGTTAAATATCCCAGAATGTGAAAAATGGATAAAGAAGTTGTGGTACGTACGTACAATGGAATATCACACAGCAATGAAATCTATGTCATCAGGCCCGTCGCGGCATAATGAGTGGATTCAGGTACGATGATTCTAAGTGAAATAAGTCACACAGAAAATGAAACATCATAAGATATCACTACTACACGGAATGTAAACTTGGCTACACATGAACTGAATTACAAAACAGAACAGGGTCTCAAATTTAGAAAACCAACTTATGCTTGCTTAAGGGGAAAGGTGAGTTGGGGTGCTGCATAAAACCAGAGATAGAAATTAGCACAGATACCTTTCCATAAGCCAAATATGTAATAGTCAAGACCTACCCCTTGCTCAAAGAAATGGACTAAACACCCCATATTCAACGCCTAGGAATACACCTGACTAGTAAGAATCTTCAAACCCATGGATTTATATGTCTCCGTAAGAGAATGAAGCGTGTGTACAGCGGCATGAATGCAGCAGAGAAAATCCGATAAATCCCATTATCAAAATGAATTACACAAACAAAACCCAAGGACAGTGAAATAGAGAGCAATTCTTAAATAATTCATTCAGGGCTTCTGATGCAACCTGGATTTACCACATCTACACCCAGAGCTGAGTGAGACATAAGGTTGGGCACTTCGGGCTGATAGCATTGGTGAGGTTCGATGAGCAAATGCAGACCCTTTGAAGTCATACAGCATGGTACCCATTCCATGGGTCCCAACTCTCCAAGTTTAAGGGATTCTTCCTTCAGCTAAAACATGCATGGGAAACCCACAGTATGGTGCACCGTGTGACTGGCAAACGTTTTCAAATGCATCTCAGTTTTCGTCCCCTTTTACTCGGGTTCACCATTCCAGACCCTTTACGAACACTCTCCCCACTTGGAGAGTCAGTGCCTTTAACCTCCTGTTGGGCACAGTTTGCCATTTCTGCGCAAGATGAAAAGGAATAGGGAGAACCAATGAGAGACTAGCTCTAGGTGTCTGCACGGGCAAATTTAACGCTCATTTCCCACCAGGAAGAGGAATTAACCAAAGGCTCAGCATGCCGTGCCGGAACCAGATTAGGGCCTGAGGCAATCCTGTGGGTTTGCGGCCAGCTCACAAGATAGCGAGTTGAAGAAATGAGCTCAGGGGCACTGTAACTCACAAACCTGCAGAGTTATAAATGACAGCTATCGTCCAAAAATATATTGAAGGAAGGCTACGAAGACGACTTGTAAGTGGGGCAGAATTGCAGGAAAACGATTTCAGGGGGTACACGGGAATTGCATTTAAAGAATAGGAAAAGAGGCAGAACGTCGACAATGATGCTCTTGGCCAAAAAGGGCGTATGCGTTTTTTCCTAAATATATTCAGGAAAAAACGCATACGCCCTTTTTGGCCAACCAAGCAAGCATGTTAAAGAAATCTGCACTACAATGAAGTCTCACTGCCCCCCGGTCAAAAGGGCCATCTGAAAAAAGTGTAAAATCCAGAAAGGCAGCACAGGCCATGGAGAACAGCGAGCCTTGTTATGATGATGGGCGGGGTGTAAATTGCCAACAGCCACTCTGGAGAAGTGTATGGTGTTTCCCGGCATACCGAAGAAAGAAAGCTACGGAGCCTACGGCACTTCCACTTATGGTCCTATAGCTTAGGGAAATTAAAATCAAAAACACACAGCCACCCCAAAGTGTTGGACGGCTCTGTTAACAAGAACCTCGTCTACGGTACAAGTTAAATATCCCAGAATGTGAAAAATGGATAAAGAAGTCGTGGTACGTACGTACAATGGAATATCACTCAGCAATGAAATCTATGTCATCAGGCCCGTCGCGGCATAATGAGTGGATTCAGGTACGATGATTCTAAGTGAAATAAGTCACACAGAAAATGAAACATCATAAGATATCACTAATACACGGAATGTAAACTTGGCTACACATGAACTGAATTACAAAACAGAACAGGGTCTGAAATTTAGAAAACCAACTTATGCTTGCTTAAGGCGAAAGGTGAGTTGGGGTGCTGCATAAAACCAGAGATAGAAATTAGCACAGATACCTTTCCATAAGCCAAATATGTAATAGTCAAGACCTACCCCTTGCTCAACGAAATGGACTAAACACCCCATATTCAACGCCTAGGAATACACCTGACTAGTAAGAAACTTCAAACCCATGGATTTATATGTCTCCGTAAGAGAATGAAGCATGTGTACAGCGGCATGAATGCAGCAGAGAAAATCCGATAAATCCCATTATCAAAATGAATTACACAAACAAAACCCAAGGACAGTGAGATAGAGAGCAATTCTTAAATAATTCATTCAGGGCTTGTGATGCAACCTGGATTTACCACATCTAAACACAGAGCTGAGTGAGACATAAGGTTGGGCACTTCGGGCTGATAGCATTGGTGAGGTTCGATGAGCAAATGCAGACCCTTTGAAGTCATACAGCATGGTACCCGTTCCATGGGTCCCAACTCTCCAAGTTTAAGGGATTCTTCCTTCAGCTAAAACATGCATGGGAAACCCACAGTATGGTGCACCGTGTGACTGGCAAACGTTTTCAAATGCATCTCAGTTTTCGTCCCCTTTTACTCGGGTTCACCATTCCAGACCCTTTACGAACACTCTCCCCACTTGGAGAGTCAGTGCCTTTAAACTCCTGTTGGGCACAGTTTGCAATTTCTGCGCAAGATGAAAAGGAATAGGGAGAACCAATGAGAGACTAGCTCTAGGTGTCTGCACGGGCAAATTTAACGCTCATTTCCCACCAGGAAGAGGAATTAACCAAAGGCTCAGCATGCCCTGCTGGAACCAGATTAGGGCCTGAGGCAATCCTGTGGGTTTGCGGCCAGCTCACAAGATAGCGAGTTGAAGAAATGAGCTCAGGGGCACTGTAACTCACAAACCTGCAGAGTTATAAATGACAGCTATCGTCCAAAAATATATTGAAAGAAGGCTGCGAAGACGACTTGTAAGCGGGGCAGAATTGCAGGAAAACGATTTCAGGGGGTAGACGGGAATTGCATTTAAAGCATAGGAAAAGAGGCAGAACGTCGACAATGATGTTCTTGGCCAAAAAGTGTGTATGCGTTTTTTCCTGAATTTATTCAGGAAAAAAAGCATATGCGCTTTTTGGACAACCATGCAAGCATGTTAAAGAAATCTGCACTACAATGAAGTCTCACTGCCCCCCGGTCAAAAGGGACATCTGAAACAAGTGTAAAATCCACAAAGACAGGACAGGCCAAGGAGAACAGGGAGCCTTGTTATGCTGATGGTCGGGATGTAAATTGCCAACAGCCACTCTGGAGAAGTGTATGGTGTTTCCTGGAACCCCTGAAAAACAAAGCAACGGAGCCTACGGCACTTCCACTTATGGTCTTATAGCTTAGGGAAATTAAAATCAAAAACACACAGCCACCCCAAAGTGTCGGACGGCTCTGTTTACAAGAACCACTTCTACGGTACAAGTTAAATATCCCAGAATGTGAAAAATGGATAAAGAAGTTGTGGTACGTACGTACAATGGAATATCACTCAGCAATGAAAGCTATATCATCAGGCACATCGCGGCATAATGAGTGGATTCAGGTACGATGATTCTAAGGGAAATAAGTCACTCAGAAAATGAAACATCATAAGATATCACTAATACATGGAATGTAAACTTTGATACACATGAACTGAATTATAAAACAGAACAGGGTCTCAAATTTAGAAAACCAACTTATGCTTGCTTAAGGGGAAAGGTGAGTTGGGGTGCTGCATAAAACCAGAGATAGAAATTAGCACAGATACCTTTCCATAAGCCAAATATGTAATAGCCCAGACCTACCCCTGGCTCAACGAAATGGACTAAACACCCCATATTCAACGCCTAGGAATACACCTGACTAGTAAGAATCTTCAAACCCATGGATTTATATGTCTCCGTAAGAGAGTGAAGCGTGTGTACAGCGGCATGAACGCAGCAGAGAAAATCCGATAAATCCCATTATCAAAATGAATTACAAAAACAAAACACAAGGACAGTGAAATAGAGAGCAATTCGTAAATAATTCATTCAGGGCTTGTGATGCAACCTGGATTTACCACATCTACACCCAGAGCTGAGTGAGACATAAGGTTGGGCACTTCGGGCTGATAGCATTTGTGAGGTTCGATGAGCAAATGCAGACCCTTTGAAGTCATACTGCATGGTACCCATTCCATGGTTCCCACCTCTACAGATTTAAGGGATTCTTCCTTCAGCTAAAACATGCATGGGAAACCCACAGTATGGTGCACCGTGTGACCGACAAACGTTTTCAAATGCATCTCAGTTTTTGTCCCCTTTTACTTGGGTTCACCATTCCAGACCCTTTACTAACACTCTCACCACTTGGAGAGTAGGTGCCTTTAACCCCCGGTTGGGCACAGTTTGCAATTTCTGCGCAAGATGAACAGGAATAGGGAGAACCAATGAGAGACTAGCTGTAGGTGTCTACACGCGCAAATTTAACGCTCATTTCGCACCAGGAGGAGGAATTAACCAAAGGCTCAGCATGCCGTGCCTGAACCATATTAGGGCCTGACAATCGTGCGGGTTTGCATTCAGCTCACAAGATAGCGAGTTGAAGAAAGGAGCTCAGGGGCACTGTAACTCACAAACCTGCAGAGTAATAAATGACAGCTATCGTCCAAAAATATATTGAAGGAGGTCTGCAAAGACGACTTGTAAGCGGGACAGATTTGCAGGAAAACGATTTCAGGGGGTAGACGGGAATTGCATTTAAAGCATAGGAAAAGAGGCAAAACGTCAACAATGATGCTCTTGGCCAAAAAGGGCGTATGCGGTTTTTCCTGAATATATTCAGGAAAAAACGCATACGCCCTTTTTGGCCAACCAAGCAAGCATGTTAAAGAAATCTGCACTACAATGAAGTCTCACTGCCCCCCGGTCAAAAGGGCCATCTGAAAAAAGTGTAAAATCCAGAAAGGCAGCACAGGCCATGGAGAACAGGGAGCCTTGTTATGCTGATGGGCGGGATGTAAATTGCCAACAGCCACTCTGGAGAAGTGTATGGTGTTTCCCGGAACACCGAAAAAACAAAGCTACGGAGCCTACGGCACTTCCACTTATGGTCCTATAGCTTAGGGAAATTAAAATCAAAAACACACAGCCACCCCAAAGTGTCGGACGGCTCTGTTAACAAGAACCTCGTCTACGGTACAAGTTAAATATCCCAGAATGTGAAAAATGGATAAAGAAGTTGTGGTACGTACGTACAATGGAATATCACTCAGCAATGAAATCTATGTCATTAGGCCCGTCGCGGCATAATGAGTGGATTCAGGTACGATAATTCTAAGTGAAATAAGTCACACAGAAAATGAAACATCATAAGATATCACTACTACACGGAATGTAAACTTGGCTACACATGAACTGAATTACAAAACAGAACAGGGTCTCAAATTTAGAAAACCAACTTATGCTTGCTTAAGGGGAAAGGTGAGTTGGGGTGCTGCATAAAACCAGAGATAGAAATTAGCACAGATACCTTTCCATAAGCCAAATATGTAATAGTCAAGACCTACCCCTTCCTCAACGAAATGGACTAAACACCCCATATTCATCGCCTAGGAATACACCTGACTAGTAAGAATATTCAAACCCATGGATTTATATGTCTCCGTAAGAGAATGAAGCGTGTGTACAGCGGCATGAATGCAGCAGAGAAAATCCGATAAATCCCATTATCAAAATGAATTACACAAACAAAACCCAAGGACAGAGAAATAGAGAGCAATTCTTAAATAATTCATTCAGGGCTTGTGATGCAACCTGGATTTACCACATCTACACCCAGAGCTGAGTGAGACATAAGGTTGGGCACTTCGGGCTGATAGCATTGGTGAGGTTCGATGAGCAAATGCAGACCCTTTGAAGTCATACAGCATGGTACCCATTCCATGGGTCCCAACTCTCCAAGATTAAGGGATTCTTCCTTCAGCTAAAACATGCATGGGAAACCCACAGTATGGTGCACCGTGTGACTGGCAAACGTTTTCAAATGCATCTCAGTTTTCGTCCCCTTTTACTCGGGTTCACCATTCCAGACCCTTTACGAACACTCTCCCCACTTGGAGAGTCAGTGCCTTTAACCTCCTGTTGGGCACAGTTTGCAATTTCTGCGCAAGATGAAAAGGAATAGGGAGAACCAATGAGAGACTAGCTCTAGGTGTCTGCACGGGCAAATTTAACGCTCATTTCCCACCAGGAAGAGGAATTAACCAAAGGCTCAGCATGCCGTGCCGGGACCAGATTAGGGCCTGAGGCAATCCTGTGGGTTTGCGGCCAGCTCACAAGATAGCGAGTTGAAGAAAGGAGCTCAGGGGCACTGTAACTCACAAACCTGCAGAGTTATAAATGACAGCTATCGTCCAAAAATATATTGAAGTAAGGCTGCGAATACGACTTGTAAGTGGGACAGATTTACAGGAAAACGATTTCAGGGGGTAGACGGGAATTGCATTTAAAGCATAGGAAAAGAGGCAGAACGTCGACAATGATGCTCTTGGCCAAAAAGGGCGTTTGCGTTTTTTCCTGAATATATTCAGGAAAAAACGCATACGCCCTTTTTGGCCAACCAAGCAAGCATGTTAAAGAAATCTGCACTACAATGAAGTCTCACTGCCCCCCGGTCAAAAGGGCCATCTGAAAAAAGTGTAAAATCCAGAAAGGCAGCACAGGCCATGGAGAACAGGGAGCCTCGTTATGCTGATGGGCGGGATGTAAATTGCCAACAGCCACTCTGGAGAAGTGTATGGTGTTTCCCGGAACACCAAAAAAACAAAGCTACGGAGCCTACGGCACTTCCACTTATGGTCCTATAGCTTAGGGAAATTAAAATCAAAAACACACAGCCACCCCAAAGTGTTGGACGGCTCTGTTAACAAGAACCTCGTCTACGGTACAAGTTAAATATCCCAGAATGTGAAAAATGGATAAAGAAGTCGTGGTACGTACGTACAATGGAATATCACTCAGCAATGAAATCTATGACATCAGGCCCGTCGCGGAATAATGAGTGGATTCAGGTACGATGATTCTAAGTGAAATAAGTCACACATAAAATGAAACATCATAAGATATCACTAATACACCGAATGTAAACTTGACTACACATGAACTGAATTACAAAACAGAACAGGGTCTGAAATTTAGAAAACCAACTTATGCTTGCTTAAGGGGAAAGGTGAGTTGGGGTGCTGCATAAAACCAGAGATAGAAATTAGCACAGATACCTTTCCATAAGCCAAATATGTAATAGTCAAGACCTACCCCTTGCTCAATGAAATGGACTAAACACCCCATATTCAACGCCTAGGAATACACCTGACTAGTAAGAATCTTCAAACCCATGGATTTATATGTCTCCGTAAGAGAATGAAGCGTGTGTACAGCGGCATGAATGCAGCAGAGAAAATCCGATAAATCCCATTATCAAAATGAATTACACAAACAAAACCCAAGGACAGTGAAATAGAGTGCAATTCTTAAATAATTCATTCAGGGCTTGTGATGCAACCTGGATTTACCACATCTACACCCAGAGCTGAGTGAGACATAAGGTTGGGCACTTCGGGCTGATAGCATTGGTGAGGTTCGATGAGCAAATGCAGACCCTTTGAAGTCATACAGCATGGTACCCATTCCATGGGTCCCAACTCTCCAAGATTAAGGGATTCTTCCTTCAGCTAAAACATGCATGGGAAACCCACAGTATGGTGCACCGTGTGACTGGCAAACGTTTTCAAATGCATCTCAGTTTTCGTCCCCTTTTACTCGGGTTCACCATTCCAGACCCTTTACGAACACTCTCCCCACTTGGAGAGTCAGTGCCTTTAACCTCCTGTTGGGCACAGTTTGCAATTTCTGCGCAAGATGAAAAGGAATAGGGAGAACCAATGAGAGACTAGCTCTAGGTGTCTGAACGGGCAAATTTAACGCTCATTTCCCACCAGGAAGAGGAATTAACCAAAGGCTCAGCATGCCGTGCCGGAACCAGATTAGGGCCTGAGGCAATCCTGTGGGTTTGCGGCCAGCTCACAAGATAGCGAGATGAAGAAAGGAGCTCAGGGGCACTGTAACTCACAAACCTGCAGAGTTATAAATGACAGCTATCGTCCAAAAATATATTGAAGGAAGGCTGCGAAGACGACTTGTAAGTGGGACAGATTTACAGGAAAACGATTTCAGGGGGTAGACGGGAATTGCATTTAAAGCATAGGAAAAGAGGCAGAACGTCGACAATGATACTCTTGGCCAAAAAGGGCGTATGCGTTTTTTCCTGAATATATTCAGGAAAAAACGCATACGCCCTTTTTGGCCAACCAAGCAAGCATGTTAAAGAAATCTGCACTACAATGAAGTCTCACTGCCCCCCGGTCAAAAGGGCCATCTGAAAAAAGTGTAAAATCCAGAAAGGCAGCACAGGCCATGGAGAACAGGGAGCCTTGTTATGCTGATGGGCGGGATGTAAATTGCCAACAGCCACTCTGGAGAAGTGTATGGTGTTTCCCGGAACACCGAAAAAACAAAGCTACGGAGCCTACGGCACTTCCACTTATGGTCCTATAGCTTAGGGAAATTAAAATCAAAAACACACAGCCACCCCAAAGTGTCGGACGGCTCTGTTAACAAGAACCTCGTCTACGGTACAAGTTAAATATCCCAGAATGTGAAAAATGGATAAAGAAGTTGTGGTACGTACGTACAATGGAATATCACTCAGCAATGAAATCTATGTCATTAGGCCCGTCGCGGCATAGTGAGTGGATTCAGGTACGATAATTCTAAGTGAAATAAGTCACACAGAAAATGAAACATCATAAGATATCACTACTACACGGAATGTAAACTTGGCTACACATGAACTGAATTACAAAACAGAACAGGGTCTCAAATTTAGAAAACCAACTTATGCTTGCTTAAGGGGAAAGGTGAGTTGGGGTGCTGCATAAAACCAGAGATAGAAATTAGCACAGATACCTTTCCATAAGCCAAATATGTAATAGTCAAGACCTACCCCTTGCTCAACGAAATGGACTAAACACCCCATATTCAACGCCTAGGAATACACCTGACTAGTAAGAATATTCAAACCCATGGATTTATATGTCTCCGTAAGAGAATGAAGCATGTGTACAGCGGCATGAATGCAGCAGAGAAAATCCGATAAATCCCATTATCAAAATGAATTACACAAACAAAACCCAAGGACAGTGAAATAGAGAGCAATTCTTAAATAATTCATTCAGGGCTTGTGATGCAACCTGGATTTACCACATCTACACCCAGAGCTGAGTGAGACATAAGGTTGGGCACTTCGGGCTGATAGCATTGGTGAGGTTCGATGAGCAAATGCAGACCCTTTGAAGTCATACAGCATGGTACCCATTCCATGGGTCCCAACTCTCCAAGTTTAAGGGATTCTTCCTTCAGCTAAAACATGCATGGGAAACCCACAGTATGGTGCACCGTGTGACTGGCAAACGTTTTCAAATACATCTCAGTTTTCGTCCCCTTTTACTCGGGTTCACCATTCCAGACCCTTTACGAAAACTCTCCCCACTTGGAGAGTCAGTGCCTTTAACCTCCTGTTGGGCACAGTTTGCAATTTCTGCGCAAGATGAAAAGGAATAGGGAGAACCAATGAGAGACTAGCTCTAGGTGTCTGCACGGGCAAATTTAACGCTCATTTCCCACCAGGAAGAGGAATTAACCAAAGGCTCAGCATGCCGTGCCGGAACCAGTTTAGGGCCTGAGGCAATCCTGTGGGTTTGCGGCCAGCTCACAAGATAGCGAGTTGAAGAAATGAGCTCAGGGGCACTGTAACTCACAAACCTGCAGAGTTATAAATGACAGCTATCGTCCAAAAATATATTGAAAGAAGGCTGCGAAGACGACTTGTAAGTGGGGCAGAATTGCAGGAAAACGATTTCAGGGGGTACACGGGAATTGCATTTAAAGCATAGGAAAAGAGGCAGAACGTCGACAATGATGCTCTTGGTCAAAAAGGGCGTATGCGTTTTTTCCTGAATATATTCAGGAAAAAACGCATACGCCCTTTTTGGCCAACCAAGCAAGCATGTTAAAGAAATCTGCACTACAATGAAGTCTCACTGCCCCCCGGTCAAAAGGGCCATCTGAAAAAAGTGTAAAATCCAGAAAGGCAGCACAGGCCATGGAGAACAGGGAGCCTTGTTATGCTGATAGGCGGGATGTAAATTGCCAACAGCCACTCTGGAGAAGTGTATGGTGTTTCCCGGAACACCGAAGAAAGAAAGCTACGGAGCCTACGGCACTTCCACTTATGGTCCTATAGCTTAGGGAAATTAAAATCAAAAACACACAGCCACCCCAAAGCGTCGGACGGCTCTTTTTACAAGAACCTCGTCTACGGTACAAGTTAAATATCCCAGAATGTGAAAAATGGATAAAGAATTTGTGGTACGTACGTACAATGGAATATCACTCAGCAATGAAATCTATGTCATCAGGCCCGTCGCGGCATAATGAGTGGATTCAGGTACGATGATTCTAAGTGAAATAAGTCACACAGAAAATGAAACATCATAAGATATCACTACTACACGGAATGTAAACTTGGCTTCACATGAACTGAATTACAAAACAGAACAGGGTCTCAAATTTAGAAAACCAACTTATGCTTGCTTAAGGGGAAAGGTGAGTTGGGGTGCTGCATAAAACCAGAGATAGAAATTAGCACAGATACCTTTCCATAAGCCAAATATGTAATAGTCAAGACCTACACCTTGCTCAACGAAATGGACTAAACACCCCATATTCAACGCCTAGGAATACACCTGACTAGTAAGAATCTTCAAACCCATGGATTTATATGTCTCCGTAAGAGAATGAAGCGTGTGTACAGCGGCATGAATGCAGCAGAGAAAATCCGATAAATCCCATTATCAAAATGAATTACACAAAAAAAACCCAAGGACAGTGAGATAGAGAGCAATTCTTAAATAATTCATTCAGGGCTTGTGATGCAACCTGGATTTACCACATCTACACCCAAAGCTGAGTGAGACATAAGGTTGGGCACTTCGGGCTGATAGCATTGGTGAGGTTCGATGAGCAAATGCAGACCCTTTGAAGTCATACAGCATGGTACCCATTCCATGGGTCCCAACTCTCCAAGTTGAAGGGATTCTTCCTTCAGCTAAAACATGCATGGGAAACCCACAGTATGGTGCACAGTGTGACTGGCAAACGTTTTCAAATGCATCTCAGTTTTCGTCCCCTTTTACTCGGGTTCACCATTCCAGACCCTTTACGAACACTCTCCCCACTTGGAGAGTCAGTGCCTTTAACCTCCTGTTGGGCACAGTTTGCAATTTCTGCGCAAGATGAAAAGGAATAGGGAGAACCAATGAGAGACTAGCTCTAGGTGTCTGCACGGGCAAATTTAACCCTCATTTCCCACCAGGAAGAGGAATTAACCAAAGGCTCAGCATGCCGTGCCGGAACCAGATTAGGGCCTGAGGCAATCCTGTGGGTTTGCGGCCAGCTCACAAGATAGCGAGTTGAAGAAATGAGCTCAGGGACACTGTAACTCACAAACCTGCAGAGTTATAAATGACAGCTATCGTCCAAAAATATATTGAAAGAAGGCTGCGAAGACGACTTGCAAGTGGGGAAGAATTGCAGGAAAACGATTTCAGGGGGTAGACGGGAATTGCATTTAAAGCATAGAAAAAGAGGCAGAACGTCGACAATGATGCTCTTGGCCAAAAAGGGCGTATGCGTTTTTTCCTGAATGGAAAAAACGCATACGCACTTTTTGGCCAACCAAGCAAGCATGTTAAAGAAATCTGCACTACAATGAAGTCTCACTGCCCCCCGGTCAAAAGGGCCATCTGAAAAAAGTGTAAAATCCAGAAAGGCAGCACAGGCCATGGAGAACAGGGAGCCTTGTTATGCTGATGGGCGGGATGTAAATTGCCAACAGCCACTCTGGAGAAGTGTATGGTGTTTCCCGGAACACCGAAGAAACAAAGCTACGGAGCCTATGGCCCTTCCACTTATGGTCCTATAGCTTAGGGAAATTAAAATCAAAAACACACAGCCACCCCAAAGTGTTGAACGGCTCTGTTAACAAGAACCTCGACTACGGTACAAGTTAAATATCCCAGAATGTGAAAAATGGATAAAGAAGTTGTGGTACGTACGTACAATGGAATATCACTCAGCAATGAAATCTATGTCATCAGGCCCGTCGCGGCATAATGAGTGGATTCAGGTACGATGATTCTAAGTGAAATAAGTCACACAGAAAATGAAACATCATAAGATATCACTACTACACGGAATGTAAACTTGGCTACACATGAACTGAATTACAAAACAGAACAGGGTCTCAAATTTAGAAAACCAACTCATGCTTGCTTAAGGGGAAAGGTGAGTTGGGGTGCTGCATAAAACCAGAGATAGAAATTAGCACAGATACCTTTCCATAAGCCAAATATGTAATAGTCAAGACCTACCCCTTGCTCAACGAAATGGACTAAACACCCCATATTCAACGCCTAGGAATACACCTGACTAGTAAGAATCTTCAAACCCATGGATTTATATGTCTCCGTAAGAGAATGAAGCGTGTGTACAGCGGCATGAATGCAGCAGAGAAAATCCGATAAATCCCATTATCAAAATGAATTACACAAACAAAACCCAAGGACAGTGAGATAGAGAGCAATTCTTAAATAATTCATTCAGGGCTTGTGATGCAACCTGGATTTACCACAGCTACACCCAGAGCTGAGTGAGACATAAGGTTGGGCACTTCGGGCTGATAGCATTGGTGAGGTTCGATGAGCAAATGCAGACCCTTTGAAGTCATACAGCATGGTACCCATTCCATGGGTCCCAACTCTCCAAGTTTAAGGGATTCTTCCTTCAGCTAAAACATGCATGGGAAACCCACAGTATGGTGCACAGTGTGACTGGCAAACGTTTTCAAATGCATCTCAGTTTTCGTCCCCTTTTACTCGGGTTCACCATTCCAGACCCTTTACGAACACTCTCCCCACTTGGAGAGTCAGTGCCTTTAACCTCCTGTTGGGCACAGTTTGCAATTTCTGCGCAAGATGAAAAGGAATAGGGAGAACGAATGAGAGACTAGCTCTAGGTGTCTGCACGGGCAAATTTAACGCTCATTTCCCACCAGGAAGAGGAATTAACCAAAGGCTCAGCATGCCGTGCCGGAACCAGATTAGGGCCTGAGGCAATCCTGTGGGTTTGCGGCCAGCTCACAAGATAGCGAGTTGAAGAAATGAGCTCAGGGGCACTGTAACTCACAAACCTGCAGAGTTATAAATGACAGCTATCGTCCAAAAATATATTGAAAGAAGGCTGCGAAGACGACTTTCAAGGGGGGAAGAATTGCAGGAAAACGATTTCAGGGGGTAGACGGGAATTGCATTTAAAGCATAGAAAAAGAGGCAGAACGTCGACAATGATGCTCTTGGCCAAAAAGGGCGTATGCGTTTTTTCCTGAATATATTCAGGAAAAAACGCATACGCCCTTTTTGGCCAACCAAGCAAGCATGTTAAAGAAATCGGCACTACAATGAAGTCTCACTGCCCCCCGGTCAAAAGGGCCATCTGAAAAAAGTGTAAAATCCAGAAAGGCAGCACAGGCCATGGAGAACAGGGAGCCTTGTTATGCTGATGGGCGGGATGTAAATTGCCAACAGCCACTCTGGAGAAGTGTATGGTGTTTCCCGGAACACCGAAGAAACAAAGCTACGGAGCCTACGGCACTTCCACTTATGGTCCTATAGCTTAGGGAAATTAAAATCAGAAACACACAGCCACCCCAAAGTGTCGGACGGCTCTGTTTACAAGAACCTCGTCTACGGTACAAGTTAAATATCCCAGAATGTGAAAAATGGATAAAGAAGTTGTGGTACGTACGTACAATGGAATATCACTCAGCAATGAAATCTATGTCATCAGGCCCGTCGCGGCATAATGAGTGGATTCAGGTACGATGATTCTAAGTGAAATAAGTCACACAGAAAATGAAACATCATAAGATATCACTACTACACGGAATGTAAACTTGGCTACACATGAACTGAATTACAAAACAGAACAGGGCCTCAAATTTAGAAAACCAACTTATGCTTGCTTAAGGGGAAAGGTGAGTTGGGGTGCTGCATAAAACCAGAGATAGAAATTAGCACAGATACCTTTCCATAAGCCAAATATGTAATAGTCAAGACCTACCCCTTGCTCAACGAAATGGACTAAACACCCCATATTCAACGCCTAGGAATACACCTGACTAGTAAGAAACTTCAAACCCATGGATTTATATGTCTCCGTAAGAGAATGAAGCATGTGTACAGCGGCATGAATGCAGCAGAGAAAATCCGATAAATCCCATTATCAAAATGAATTACACAAACAAAACCCAAGGACAGTGAAATAGAGAGCAATTCTTAAATAATTCATTCAGGGCTTGTGATGCAACCTGGATTTACCACATCTACACCCAGAGCTGAGTGAGACATAAGGTTGGGCACTTCGGGCTGATAGCATTGGTGAGGTTCGATGAGCAAATGCAGACCCTTTGAAGTCATACAGCATGGTACCCGTTCCATGGGTCCCAACTCTCCAAGTTTAAGGGATTCTTCCTTCAGCTAAAACATGCATGGGAAACCCACAGTATGGTGCACCGTGTGACTGGCAAACGTTTTCAAATGCATCTCAGTTTTCGTCCCCTTTTACTCGGGTTCACCATTCCAGACCCTTTACGAACACTCTCCCCACTTGGAGAGTCAGTGCCTTTAACCTCCTGTTGGGCACAGTTTGCAATTTCTGCGCAAGATGAAAAGGAATAGGGAGAACGAATGAGAGACTAGCTCTAGGTGTCTGCACGGGCAAATTTAACGCTCATTTCCCACCAGGAAGAGGAATTAACCAAAGGCTCAGCATGCCGTGCCGGAACCAGATTAGGGCCTGAGGCAATCCTGTGGGTTTGCGGCCAGCTCACAAGATAGCGAGTTGAAGAAATGAGCTCAGGGGCACTGTAACTCACAAACCTGCAGAGTTATAAATGACAGCTATCGTCCAAAAATATATTGAAAGAAGGCTGCGAAGACGACTTGTAAGTGGGGCAGAATTGCAGGAAAACGATTTCAGGGGGTACACGGGAATTGCATTTAAAGCATAGGAAAAGAGGCAGAACGTCGACAATGATGCTCTTGGCCAAAAAGGGCTTATGCGTTTTTTCCTGAATGGAAAAAACGCATACGCACTTTTTGGCCAACCAAGCAAGCATGTTAAAGAAATCTGCACTACAATGAAGTCTCACTGCCCCCGGTCAAAAGGGCCATCTGAAAAAAGTGTAAAATCCAGAAAGGCAGCACAGGCCATGGAGAACAGGGAGCCTTGTTATGCTGATGGGCGGGATGTAAATTGCCAACAGCCACTCTGGAGAAGTGTATGGTGTTTCCCGGAACACCGAAGAAACAAAGCTACGGAGCCTATGGCCCTTCCACTTATGGTCCTATAGCTTAGAGAAATTAAAATCAAAAACACACAGCCACCCCAAAGCGTCGGACGGCTCTGTTTACAAGAACCTCGTCTACGGTACAAGTTAAATATCCCAGAATGTGAAAAATTGATAAAGAAGTTGTGGTACGTACGTACAATGGAATATCACTCAGCAATGAAATCTATGTCATCAGGCCCGTCGCGGCATAATGAGTGGATTCAGGTACGATGATTCTAAGTGAAATAAGTCACACAGAAAATGAAACATCATAAGATATCACTACTACATGGAATGTAAACTTGGCTACACATGAACTGAATTACAAAACAGAACAGGGTCTCAAATTTAGAAAACCAACTTATGCTTGCTTAAGGGGAAAGGTGAGTTGGGGTGCTGCATAAAACCAGAGATAGAAATTAGCACAGATACCTTTCCATAAGCCAAATATGTAATAGTCAAGACCTACACCTTGCTCAACGAAATGGACTAAACACCCCATATTCAACGCCTAGGAATACACCTGACTAGTAAGAATCTTCAAACCCATGGATTTATATGTCTCCGTAAGAGAATGAAGCGTGTGTACAGCGGCATGAATGCAGCAGAGAAAATCCGATAAATCCCATTATCAAAATGAATTACACAAAAAAAACCCAAGGACAGTGAGATAGAGAGCAATTCTTAAATAATTCATTCAGGGCTTGTGATGCAACCTGGATTTACCACATCTACACCCAGAGCTGAGTGAGACATAAGGTTGGGCACTTCGGGCTGATAGCATTGGTGAGGTTCGATGAGCAAATGCAGACCCTTTGAAGTCATACAGCATGGTACCCATTCCATGGGTCCCAACTCTCCAAGTTTAAGGGATTCTTCCTTCAGCTAAAACATGCACGGGAAACCCACAGTATGGTGCACAGTGTGACTGGCAAACGTTTTCAAATGCATCTCAGTTTTCGTCCCCTTTTACTCGGGTTCACCATTCCAGACCCTTTACGAACACTCTCCCCACTTGGAGAGTCAGTGCCTTTAACCTCCTGTTGGGCACAGTTTGCAATTTCTGCGCAAGATGAAAAGGAATAGGGAGAACCAATGAGAGACTAGCTCTAGGTGTCTGCACGGGCAAATTTAACGCTCATTTCCCACCAGGAAGAGGAATTAACCAAAGGCTCAGCATGCCGTGCCGGAACCAGATTAGGGCCTGAGGCAATCCTGTGGGTTTGCGGCCAGCTCACAAGATAGCGAGTTGAAGAAATGAGCTCAGGGACACTGTAACTCACAAACCTGCAGAGTTATAAATGACAGCTATCGTCCAAAAATATATTGAAAGAAGGCTGCGAAGACGACTTGCAAGTGGGGAAGAATTGCAGGAAAACGATTTCAGGGGGTAGACGGGAATTGCATTTAAAGCATAGAAAAAGAGGCAGAACGTCGACAATGATGCTCTTGGCCAAAAAGGGCGTATGCGTTTTTTCCTGAATGGAAAAAACGCATACGCACTTTTTGGCCAACCAAGCAAGCATGTTAAAGAAATCTGCACTACAATGAAGTCTCACTGCCCCCCGGTCAAAAGGGCCATCTGAAAAAAGTGTAAAATCCAGAAAGGCAGCACAGGCCATGGAGAACAGGGAGCCTTGTTATGCTGATGGGCGGGATGTAAATTGCCAACAGCCACTCTGGAGAAGTGTATGGTGTTTCCCGGAACACCGAAGAAACAAAGCTACGGAGCCTATGGCCCTTCCACTTATGGTCCTATAGCTTAGGGAAATTAAAATCAAAAACACACAGCCACCCCAAAGTGTTGAACGGCTCTGTTAACAAGAACCTCGACTACGGTACAAGTTAAATATCCCAAAATGTGAAAAATGGATAAAGAAGTTGTGGTACGTACGTACAATGGAATATCACTCAGCAATGAAATCTATGTCATCAGGCCCGTCGTGGCATAATGAGTGGATTCAGGTACGATGATTCTAAGTGAAATAAGTCACACAGAAAATGAAACATCATAAGATATCACTACTACACGGAATGTAAACTTGGCTACACATGAACTGAATTACAAAACAGAACAGGGTCTCAAATTTAGAAAACCAACTTATGCTTGCTTAAGGGGAAAGGTGAGTTGGGGTGCTGCATAAAACCAGAGATAGAAATTAGCACAGATACCTTTCCATAAGCCAAATATGTAATAGTCAAGACCTACCCCTTGCTCAACGAAATGGACTAAACACCCCATATTCAACGCCTAGGAATACACCTGACTAGTAAGAATCTTCAAACCCATGGATTTATATGTCTCCATAAGAGAATGAAGCGTGTGTACATCGGCATGAATGCAGCAGAGAAAATCCGATAAATCCCATTATCAAAATGAATTACACAAACAAAACCCAAGGACAGTGAGATAGAGAGCAATTCTTAAATAATTCATTCAGGGCTTGTGATGCAACCTGGATTTACCACATCTACACCCAGAGCTGAGTGAGACATAAGGTTGGGCACTTCGGGCTGATAGCATTGGTGAGGTTCGATGAGCAAATGCAGACCCTTTGAAGTCATACAGCATGGTACCCATTCCATGGGTCCCAACTCTCCAAGTTTAAAGGATTCTTCCTTCAGCTAAAACATGCATGGGAAACCCACAGTATGGTGCACCGTGTGACTGGCAAACGTTTTCAAATGCATCTCAGTTTTCGTCCCCTTTTACTCGGGTTCACCATTCCAGACCCTTTACGAACACTCTCCTCACTTGGAGAGTCAGTGCCTTTAACCTCCTGTTGGGCACAGTTTGCAATTTCTGCGCAAGATAAAAAGGAATAGGGAGAACGAATGAGAGACTATCTCTAGGTGTCTGCACGGGCAAATTTAACGCTCATTTCCCACCAGGAAGAGGAATTAACCAAAGGCTCAGCATGCCGTGCCGGAACCAGATTAGGGCCTGAGGCAATCCTGTGGGTTTGCGGCCAGCTCACAAGATAGCGAGTTGAAGAAATGAGCTCAGGGGCACTGTAACTCACAAACCTGCAGAGTTATAAATGACAGCTATCGTCCAAAAATATATTGAAAGAAGGCTGCGAAGACGACTTGTAAGTGGGGCAGAATTGCAGGAAAACGATTTCAGGGGGTACACGGGAATTGCATTTAAAGCATAGGAAAAGAGGCAGAATGTCGACAATGATGCTCTTGGCCAAAAAGGGCGTATGCGTTTTTTCCTGAATATATTCAGGAAAAAACGCATACGCCCTTTTTGGCCAACCAAGCAAGCATGTTAAAGAAATCTGCACTACAATGAAGTCTCACTGCCCCCCGGTCAAAAGGGCCATCTGAAAAAAGTGTAAAATCCAGAAAGGCAGCACAGGCCATGGAGAACAGGGAGCCTTGTTATGCTGATAGGCGGGATGTAAATTGCCAACAGCCACTCTGGAGAAGTGTATGGTGTTTCCCGGAACACCGAAGAAAGAAAGCTACGGAGCCTACGGCACTTCCACTTATGGTCCTATAGCTTAGGGAAATTAAAATCAAAAACACACAGCCACCCCAAAGCGTCGGACGGCTCTGTTTACAAGAACCTCGTCTACGGTACAAGTTAAATATCCCAGAATGTGAAAAATTGATACAGAAGTTGTGGTACGTACGTACAATGGAATATCACTCAGCAATGAAATCTATGTCATCAGGCCCGTCGCGGCATAATGAGTGGATTCAGGTACGATGATTCTAAGTGAAATAAGTCACACAGAAAATGAAACATCATAAGATATCACTACTACACGGAATGTAAACTTGGCTACACATGAACTGAATTACAAAACAGAACAGGGTCTCAAATTTAGAAAACCAACTTATGCTTGCTTAAGGGGAAAGGTGAGTTGGGGTGCTGCATAAAACCAGAGATAGAAATTAGCACAGATACCTTTCCATAAGCCAAATATGTAATAGTCAAGACCTACACCTTGCTCAACGAAATGGACTAAACACCCCATATTCAACGCCTAGGAATACACCTGACTAGTAAGAATCTTCAAACCCATGGATTTATATGTCTCCGTAAGAGAATGAAGCGTGTGTACAGCGGCATGAATGCAGCAGAGAAAATCCGATAAATCCCATTATCAAAATGAATTACACAAAAAAAACCCAAGGACAGTGAGATAGAGAGCAATTCTTAAATAATTCATTCAGGGCTTGTGATGCAACCTGGATTTACCACATCTACACCCAGAGCTGAGTGAGACATAAGGTTGGGCACTTCGGGCTGATAGCATTGGTGAGGTTCGATGAGCAAATGCAGACCCTTTGAAGTCATACAGCATGGTACCCATTCCATGGGTCCCAACTCTCCAAGATTAAGTGATTCTTCCTTCAGCTAAAACATGCATGGGAAACCCACAGTATGGTGCACCGTGTGACTGGCAAACGTTTTGAAATGCATCTCAGTTTTCGTCCCCTTTTACTCGGGTTCACCATTCCAGACCCTTTACGAACACTCTCCCCACTTGGAGAGTCAGTGCCTTTAACCTCCTGTTGGGCACAGTTTGCAATTTCTGCGCAAGATGAAAAGGAATAGGGAGAACGAATGAGAGACTAGCTCTAGGTGTCTGCATGGGCAAATTTAACGCTCATTTCCCACCAGGAAGAGGAATTAACCAAAGGCTCAGCATGCCGTGCCGGAACCAGATTAGGGCCTGAGGCAATCCTGTGGGTTTGCGGCCAGCTCACAAGATAGCGAGTTGAAGAAATGAGCTCAGGGACACTGTAACTCACAAACCTGCAGAGTTATAAATGACAGCTATCGTCCAAAAATATATTGAAAGAAGGCTGCGAAGATGACTTGCAAGTGGGGAAGAATTGCAGGAAAACGATTTCAGGGGGTAGACGGGAATTGCATTTAAAGCATAGAAAAAGAGGCAGAACGTCGACAATGATGCTCTTGGCCAAAAAGGGCGTATGCGTTTTTTCCTGAATGGAAAAAACGCATACGCACTTTTTGGCCAACCAAGCAAGCATGTTAAAGAAATCTGCACTACAATGAAGTCTCACTGCCCCCCGGTCAAAAGGGCCATCTGAAAAAAGTGTAAAATCCAGAAAGGCAGCACAGGCCATGGAGAACAGGGAGCCTTGTTATGCTGATGGGCGGGATGTAAATTGCCAACAGCCACTCTGGAGAAGTGTATGGTGTTTCCCGGAACACCGAAGAAACAAAGCTACGGAGCCTATGGCCCTTCCACTTATGGTCCTATAGCTTAGGGAAATTAAAATCAAAAACACACAGCCACCCCAAAGTGTTGAACGGCTCTGTTAACAAGAACCTCGACTACGGTACAAGTTAAATATCCCAGAATGTGAAAAATGGATAAAGAAGTTGTGGTACGTACGTACAATGGAATATCACTCAGCAATGAAATCTATGTCATCAGGCCCGTCGCGGCATAATGAGTGGATTCAGGTACGATGATTCTAAGTGAAATAAGTCACACAGAAAATGAAACATCATAAGATATCACTACTACACGGAATGTAAACTTGGCTACACATGAACTGAATTACAAAACAGAACAGGGTCTCAAATTTAGAAAACCAACTTATGCTTGCTTAAGGGGAAAGGTGAGTTGGGGTGCTGCATAAAACCAGAGATAGAAATTAGCACAGATACCTTTCCATAAGCCAAATATGTAATAGTCAAGACCTACCCCTTGCTCAACGAAATGGACTAAACACCCCATATTCAACGCCTAGGAATACACCTGACTAGTAAGAATCTTCAAACCCATGGATTTATATGTCTCCGTAAGAGAATGAAGCGTGTGTACAGCGGCATGAATGCAGCAGAGAAAATCCGATAAATCCCATTATCAAAATGAATTACACAAACAAAACCCAAGGACAGTGAGATAGAGAGCAATTCTTAAATAATTCATTCAGGGCTTGTGATGCAACCTGGATTTACCACATCTACACCCAGAGCTGAGTGAGACATAAGGTTGGGCACTTCGGGCTGATAGCATTGGTGAGGTTCGATGAGCAAATGCAGACCCTTTGAAGTCATACAGCATGGTACCCATTCCATGGGTCCCAACTCTCCAAGTTTAAGGGATTCTTCCTTCAGCTAAAACATGCATGGGAAACCCACAGTATGGTGCACAGTGTGACTGGCAAACGTTTTCAAATGCATCTCAGTTTTCGTCCCCTTTTACTCGGGTTCACCATTCCAGACCCTTTACGAACACTCTCCCCACTTGGAGAGTCAGTGCCTTTAACCTCCTGTTGGGCACAGTTTGCAATTTCTGCGCAAGATGAAAAGGAATAGGGAGAACGAATGAGAGACTAGCTCTAGGTGTCTGCACGGGCAAATTTAACGCTCATTTCCCACCAGGAAGAGGAATTAACCAAAGGCTCAGCATGCCGTGCCGGAACCAGATTAGGGCCTGAGGCAATCCTGTGGGTTTGCGGCCAGCTCACAAGATAGCGAGTTGAAGAAATGAGCTCAGGGACACTGTAACTCACAAACCTGCAGAGTTATAAATGACAGCTATCGTCCAAAAATATATTGAAAGAAGGCTGCGAAGACGACTTTCAAGTGGGGAAGAATTGCAGGAAAACGATTTCAGGGGGTAGACGGGAATTGCATTTAAAGCATAGAAAAAGAGGCAGAACGTCGACAATGATGCTCTTGGCCAAAAAGGGCGTATGCGTTTTTTCCTGAATATATTCAGGAAAAAACGCATACGCCCTTTTTGGCCAACCAAGCAAGCATGTTAAAGAAATCGGCACTACAATGAAGTCTCACTGCCCCCCGGTCAAAAGGGCCATCTGAAAAAAGTGTAAAATCCAGAAAGGCAGCACAGGCCATGGAGAACAGGGAGCCTTGTTATGCTGATGGGCGGGATGTAAATTGCCAACAGCCACTCTGGAGAAGTGTATGGTGTTTCCCGGAACACCGAAGAAACAAAGCTACGGAGCCTACGGCACTTCCACTTATGGTCCTATAGCTTAGGGAAATTAAAATCAGAAACACACAGCCACCCCAAAGTGTCGGACGGCTCTGTTTACAAGAACCTCGTCTACGGTACAAGTTAAATATCCCAGAATGTGAAAAATGGATAAAGAAGTTGTGGTACGTACGTACAATGGAATATCACTCAGCAATGAAATCTATGTCATCAGGCCCGTCGCGGCATAATGAGTGGATTCAGGTACGATGATTCTAAGTGAAATAAGTCACACAGAAAATGAAACATCATAAGATATCACTACTACACGGAATGTAAACTTGGCTACACATGAACTGAATTACAAAACAGAACAGGGCCTCAAATTTAGAAAACCAACTTATGCTTGCTTAAGGGGAAAGGTGAGTTGGGGTGCTGCATAAAACCAGAGATAGAAATTAGCACAGATACCTTTCCATAAGCCAAATATGTAATAGTCAAGACCTACCCCTTGCTCAACGAAATGGACTAAACACCCCATATTCAACGCCTAGGAATACACCTGACTAGTAAGAAACTTCAAACCCATGGATTTATATGTCTCCGTAAGAGAATGAAGCATGTGTACAGCGGCATGAATGCAGCAGAGAAAATCCGATAAATCCCATTATCAAAATGAATTACACAAACAAAACCCAAGGACAGTGAAATAGAGAGCAATTCTTAAATAATTCATTCAGGGCTTGTGATGCAACCTGGATTTACCACATCTACACCCAGAGCTGAGTGAGACATAAGGTTGGGCACTTCGGGCTGATAGCATTGGTGAGGTTCGATGAGCAAATGCAGACCCTTTGAAGTCATACAGCATGGTACCCGTTCCATGGGTCCCAACTCTCCAAGTTTAAGGGATTCTTCCTTCAGCTAAAACATGCATGGGAAACCCACAGTATGGTGCACCGTGTGACTGGCAAACGTTTTCAAATGCATCTCAGTTTTCGTCCCCTTTTACTCGGGTTCACCATTCCAGACCCTTTACGAACACTCTCCCCACTTGGAGAGTCAGTGCCTTTAACCTCCTGTTGGGCACAGTTTGCAATTTCTGCGCAAGATGAAAAGGAATAGGGAGAACGAATGAGAGACTAGCTCTAGGTGTCTGCACGGGCAAATTTAACGCTCATTTCCCACCAGGAAGAGGAATTAACCAAAGGCTCAGCATGCCGTGCCGGAACCAGATTAGTGCCTGAGGCAATCCTGTGGGTTTGCGGCCAGCTCACAAGATAGCGAGTTGAAGAAATGAGCTCAGGGGCACTGTAACTCACAAACCTGCAGAGTTATAAATGACAGCTATAGTCCAAAAATATATTGAAAGAAGGCTGCGAAGACGACTTGTAAGTGGGGCAGAATTGCAGGAAAACGATTTCAGGGGGTACACGGGAATTGCATTTAAAGCATAGGAAAAGAGGCAGAACGTCGACAATGATGCTCTTGGCCAAAAAGGGCGTATGCGTTTTTTCCTGAATATATTCAGGAAAAAACGCATACGCCCTTTTTGGCCAACCAAGCAAGCATGTTAAAGAAATCGGCACTACAATGAAGTCTCACTGCCCCCCGGTCAAAAGGGCCATCTGAAAAAAGTATAAAATCCAGAAAGGCAGCACAGGCCATGGAGAACACGGAGCCTTGTTATGCTGATGGGCGGGATGTAAATTGCCAACAGCCACTCTGGAGAAGAGTATGGTGTTTCCCGGAACACCGAAAAAACAAAGCTACGGAGCCTACGGCACTTCCACTTATGGTCCTATAGCTTAGGGAAATGAAAATCAAAAACACACAGCCACCCCAATGTGTCAGACGGCTGTGTTTACAAGAACCTCATCTACGGTACAAGTTAAATATCCCAGAATGTGAAAAATGGATAAAGAAGTTGGGGTACGTACGTACAATGGAATATCACTCAGCAATGAAATCTATGTCATCAGGCCCGTCGCGGCATAATGAGTGGATTCAGGTACGATGATTCTAAGTGAAATAAGTCACACAGAAAATGAAACATCATAAGATATCACTACTACACGGAATGTAAACTTGGCTACACATGAACTGAATTACAAAACAGAACAGGGTCTCAAATTTAGAAAACCAACTTATGCTTGCTTAAGGGGAAAGGTGAGTTGGGGTGCTGCATAAAACCAGAGATAGAAATTAGCACAGATACCTTTCCATAAGCCAAATATGTAATAGTCAAGACCTACACCTTGCTCAACGAAATGGACTAAACACCCCATATTCAACGCCTAGGAATACACCTGACTAGTAAGAATCTTCAAACCCATGGATTTATATGTCTCCGTAAGAGAATGAAGCGTGTGTACAGCGGCATGAATGCAGCAGAGAAAATCCGATAAATCCCATTATCAAAATGAATTACACAAACAAAACCCAAGGACAGTGAGATAGAGAGCAATTCTTAAATAATTCATTCAGGGCTTGTGATGCAACCTGGATTTACCACAGCTACACCCAGAGCTGAGTGAGACATAAGGTTGGGCACTTCGGGCTGATAGCATTGGTGAGGTTCGATGAGCAAATGCAGACCCTTTGAAGTCATACAGCATGGTACCCATTCCATGGGTCCCAACTCTCCAAGTTTAAGGGATTCTTCCTTCAGCTAAAACATGCATGGGAAACCCACAGTATGGTGCACCGTGTGACTGGCAAACGTTTTCAAATGCATCTCAGTTTTCGTCCCCTTTTACTCGGGTTCACCATTCCAGACCCTTTACGAACACTCTCCCCACTTGGAGAGTCAGTGCCTTTAACCTCCTGTTGGGCACAGTTTGCAATTTCTGCGCAAGATGAAAAGGAATAGGGAGAACGAATGAGAGACTAGCTCTAGGTGTCTGCACGGGCAAATTTAACGCTCATTTCCCACCAGGAAGAGGAATTAACCAAAGGCTCAGCATGCCGTGCCGGAACCAGATTAGGGCCTGAGGCAATCCTGTGGGTTTGCGGCCAGCTCACAAGATAGCGAGTTGAAGAAAGGAGCTCAGGGGCACTGTAACTCACAAACCTGCAGAGTTATAAATGACAGCTATCGTCCAAAAATATATTGAAGGAAGGCTGCGAAGACGACTTGTAAGCGGGACAGATTTGCAGGAAAACGATTTCAGAGGGTACACGGGAATTGCATTTAAAGCATAGGAAAAGAGGCAGAACGTCGACAATGATGCTCTTGGCCAAAAAGGGCGTATGCGTTTTTTCCTGAATATATTCAGGAAAAAACGCATACGCCCTTTATGGCCAACCAAGCAAGCATGTTAAAGAAATCTGCACTACAATGAAGTCTCACTGCCCCCCGGTCAAAAGGGCCATCTGAAAAAAGTGTAAAATCCAGAAAGGCAGCACAGGCCATGGAGAACAGGGAGCCTTGTTATGCTGACGGGCGGGATGTAAATTGCCAACAGCCACTCTGGAGAAGTGTATGGTGTTTCCCGGAACACCGAAAAAACAAAGCTACGGAGCCTACGGCACTTCCACTTATGGTCCTATAGCTTAGGGAAATTAAAATCAAAAACACACAGCCACCCCAAAGTGTCGGACGGCTCTGTTTACAAGAACCTCGTCTACGGTACAAGTTAAATATCCCAGAATGTGAAAAATGGATAAAGAAGTTGTGGTACGTACGTACAATGGAATATCACTCATCAATGAAATCTATGTCATCAGGCCCGTCGCGGCATAATGAGTGGATTCAGGCACGATGATTCTAAGTGAAATAAGTCACACAGAAAATGAAACATCATAAGATATCACTACTACACGGAATGTAAACTTGGCTACACATGAACTGAATTACAAAACAGAACAGGGTCTCAAATTTAGAAAACCAACTTATGCTTGCTTAAGGGGAAAGGTGAGTTGGGGTGCTGCATAAAACAGGAGTTAGAAATTAGCACAGATACCTTTCCATAAGCCAAATATATAATAGTTAAGACCTACCCCTTGCTCAACGAAATGGACTAAACACCCCATATTCAACGCCTAGGAATACACCTGACTAGTAAGAATCTTCAAACCCATGGATTTATATGTCTCCGTAAGAGAATGAAGCGTGTGTACAGCGGCATGAATGCAGCAGAGAAAATCCGATAAATCCCATTATCAAAATGAATTACACAAACAAAACCCAAGGACAGTGAGATAGAGAGCAATTCTTAAATAATTCATTCAGGGCTTGTGATGCAACCTGGATTTACCACAGCTACACCCAGAGCTGAGTGAGACATAAGGTTGGGCACTTCGGGCTGATAGCATTGGTGAGGTTCGATGAGCAAATGCAGACCCTTTGAAGTCATACAGCATGGTACCCATTCCATGGGTCCCAACTCTCCAAGTTTAAGGGATACTTCCTTCAGCTAAAACATGCATGGGAATCCCACAGTATGGTGCACCGTGTGACTGGCAAACGTTTTCAAATGCACCTCAGTTTTCGTCCCCTTTTACTCGGGTTCACCATTCCAGACCCTTTACTAACACTCTCCCCACTTGGAGAGTCAGTGCCTTTAACCTCCTGTTTGGCACAGTTTGCAATTTCTGCACAAGATGAAAAGGAATAGGGAGAACCAATGAGAGACTAGCTCTAGGTGTCTGCACGGGCAAATTTAACGCTCATTTCCCACCAGGAAGAGGAATTAACCAAAGGCTCAGCATGCCGTCCCGGAACCAGATTAGGGCCTGAGGCAATCCTGTGGGTTTGCGGCCAGCTCACAAGATAGCGAGTTGAAGAAAGGAGCTCAGGGGCACTGTAACTCACAAACCTGCAGAGTTATAAATGACAGCTATCGTCCAAAAATATATTGAAGGAAGGCTGCGAAGACGACTTGTAAGTGGGGCAGAATTGCAGGAAAAAGATTTCAGGGGGTAGACGGGAATTGCATTTAAAGCATAGGAAAAGAGGCAGAACGTGGACAACGATGCTCTTGGCCAAAAAGGGCGTATGCGTTTTTTGCTGAATATATTCAGGAAAAAACGCATACGCCCTTTTTGGCCAACCAAGCAAGCATGTTAAAGAAATCTGCACTACAATGAAGTCTCACTGCCCCCCGGTCAAAAGGGCCATCTGAAAAAAGTGTAAAATCCAGAAAGGCAGCACAGGCCATGGAGAACAGCGAGCCTTGTTATGCTGATGGGCGGGATGTAAATTGCCAACAGCCACTCTGGAGAAGTGTATGGTGTTTCCCGGAACACCGAAAAAACAAAGCTACGGAGCCTACGGCACTTCCACTTATGGTCCTATAGGTTAGGGAAATTAAAATCAAAAACACACAGCCACCCCAAAGTGTCGGACGGCTCTGTTTACAAGAACCTCGTCTACGGTACAAGTTAAATATCCCAGAATGTGAAAAATGGATAAAGAAGTTGTGGTACGTACGTACAATGGAATATCACTCAGCAATGAAATCTATGTCATCAGGCCCGTCGCGGCATAATGAGTGGATTCAGGTACGATGATTCTAAGTGAAATAAGTCACACAGAAAATAAAACATCATAAGATATCACTACTACAAGGAATGTAAACTTGGCTACACATGAACTGAATTACAAAACAGAACAGGGTCTCAAATTTAGAAAACCAACTTATGCTTGCTTAAGGGGAAAGGTGAGTTGGGGTGCTGCATAAAACCAGAGATAGAAATTAGCACAGATACCTTTCCATAAGCCAAATATGTAATAGTCAAGACCTACCCCTTACTCAACGAAATGGACTAAACACCCCATATTCAACGCCTAGGAATACACCTGACTAGTAAGAATCTTCAAACCCATGGATTTATATGTCTCCGTAAGAGAATGAAGCGTGTGTACAGCGGCATGAATGCAGCAGAGAAAATCCGATAAATCCCATTATCAAAATGAATTACACAAACAAAACCCAAGGACAGTGAAATATAGAGCAATTCTTAAATAATTCATTCAGGGCTTGTGATGCAACCTGGATTTACCACATCTACACCCAGAGCTGAGTGAGACATAAGGTTGGGCACTTCGGGCTGATAGCATTGGTGAGGTTCGATGAGCAAATGCAGACCCTTTGAAGTCATACAGCATGGTACCCTTTCCATGGGTCCCAACTCTCCAATTTTAAGGGATTCTTCCTTCAACAAAAACATGCATGGGTAACCCACAGTATGGTGCACCGTGTGACTGGCAAACGTTTTCAAATGCATCTCAGTTTTCGTCCCCTTTTACTCGGGTTCACCATTCCAGACCCTTTACGAACACTCTCCCCACTTGGAGAGTCAGTGTCTTTAACCTCCTGTTGGGCACAGTTTGCAATTTCTGCGCAAGATGAAAAGGAATAGGGAGAACCAATGAGAGACTAGCTGTAGGTGTCTGCACGGGCAAATTTAACGCTCATTTCCCACCAGGAAGAGGAATTAACCAAAGGCTCAGCATGCCGTGCCGGAACCAGATTAGGGCCTGAAGCAATCCTGTGGGTTTGCGGCCAGCTCACAAGATAGCGAGTTGAAGAAAGGAGCTCAGGGGCACTGTAACTCACAAACCTGCAGAGTTACAAATGACAGCTATCGTCCAAAAATATATTGAAGGAAGGCTGCGAAGACGACTTGTAAGCGGGACAGATTTGCAGCAAAACGATTTCAGGGGGTAGACGGGAATTGCATTTAAAGCATAGGAAAAGAGGCAGAACGTCGACAATGATGCTCTTGGCCAAAAAGGGCGTATGCGTTTTTTCCTGATATTCAGGAAAAAACGCATACGCCCTTTTTGGCCAACCAAGCAATCATGTTAAAGAAATCTGCACTACAATGAAGTCTCACTGCCCCCCGGTCAAAAGGGCCATCTGAAAAAAGTGTAAAATCCAGAAAGGCAGCACAGACCATGGAGAACAGGGAACCTTGTTATGCTGATGGGCGGGATGTAAATTGCCAACAGCCACTCTGGAGAAGTGTATGGTGTTTCCTAAAACATGTAGGAAACAAAGCATCACAGCCTATGGCACTTCCACTTATGGTCCTATAGCTTAGGGAATTTAAAATCAAAAACACACAGCCTCCCCAAAGTTTGGGACGGCTCTGTTTACAAGAACCTCGTCTACGGTACAAGTTAAATATCCGAGAAAGCAAAAAATGGATAAAGAAGTTGTGGTACGTACGTACAATGGAATATCACTCAGCAATGAAATCGACGTCATCAGGCCCATAGCGGCATAATGAGTGGATTCAGGTACGAGGATTCTACGAGAAATAAGTCACACAGAAATAGAAACATCATAAGATATCACTAATACACGGAATGTAAACTTGGCTACACATGAACTGAATTACAAAACAGAACAGGGTCACAAATTTAGAAAACCAACTTATGCTTGCTTATGGGGAAAGGTGAGTTGGGGTGCTGCATAAAACCAGAGATGGAAATTAGCACAGATACCGTTCCATAAGCCAAATATATAATAGACAAGACCTACTCCTTGCTCAACGAAATGGACTCAAAACCCCATATTCAACGACTGGGAATATACCTGACAAGTAAAAATCTTAAAACCCATGGATTTATATGTCTCCATAAGGAAATCAAGCGTGTGTACAGCAGACTAAACACAGCAGTGAAAATCCGATAAATCCCATTATCAAAATAAATTTCAAAAACAAAACACAATGACAGTGAATTAGAGAGCAATTCTTAAATAATTCATTCAGGGCTTGTGATGCAACCTGGATTTACCACATCTACTCCCAGAGCTGGGTGAGACATAAGGCTGGACACTTCAGGCTGATAGCATTGGTGAGGTTCGGTGAGCAAACGCAGACCCTTTGAAGTCATACTGCATGGTACCCATTCCATGGGTCCCAAATCTCCAGGTTTAAGGGATTCTTCCTTCAGCTAAAACATGCATAGGAAACCCAGAGTATGGTCCACCATGTGATTGGGAAACGTTTTCAAATGCATCTCAGGTTTCGTCCCCTGGTACTCGGGTTCACCATTCCAGACGTTTAGTAACACTCTCCCCACTTGGAGAGTCAGTGCCTTTAACCTCCTGTTTGGCACAGTTTGCAATTTCTGCGCAAGATGAACAGGAATAGGGAGAACCAATGAGAGACTAGCTCCACGTTTATGCATGGGCAAATGGAACGCTCATTTCCCACCAGGAAGAGGAATTAACCAAAGGCTCTGCATGCCCTGCCAAAAAAGATTAGGGCCTGAAGCAATCCTGCAGTTTTGCGGCCAGCTCACAAGAAAGCGAGTTGAAGAAAGGAGCTCAAGGACACTGTATTTCACAAACCTGCAGAGTTATGAATGACAGCTATCGTCCAAAAATGTATTGAAGTAAGTCTTCGAAGAGGACTTGAAAGCGGGACAGAATTTCAGGAAAACGATTTCAGGGGTAGACTGGAATTGCATTTAAAGCATAGGAAAAGAGGCAGAAGGTCGACAATGATGCATTTGGCCAAAAAGGGCATATGCGTTTTATCTTGAATATATTCAGGAAAAAACGCATACGCCCATTTTTGGCCAACCAAGCAAGCGTGTAAAGGAAATCTGCACTACAATGAAGTCTCACTGCTCCCCGGTCAAAAGGGCCATCTGAAAAAAGTGTAAAATCCAGAAAGGCAGGACAGGTCATGGAGAACAGGGAGCCTTGTTATACTGATGGGCGGAATGTAAATGGCCAACAGCCACTCTGGAGAAGTGTATGGTGTTTCCTGAAACACGTAGGAAACAAAGCAACACAGCCTATGGCACTTCCACTTATGGTCCTATAGCTTAGGGAAATTAAAATCAAAAACACACAGCCACCCCAAAGTTTGGGACGGCTCTGTTTACAAGAACCTCGTCTACGGTACAAGTTAAATATCCGAGAAAGCAAAAAATGGATAAAGAAGTTGTGGTACATACGTATAATGGAATAACACTCAGCAATGAAATCTACGTCATCAGGCCCGTAGCGGCATAATGAGTGGATTCAGATACGAGGATTCTACGAGAAATAAGTCACACAGAAAAAGAAACATCATAAGATATCACTAATACACGGAATGTAAACTTGGCTACACATGAACTGAATTACAAAACAGAACAGGGTCGCCAATTTAGAAAACCAACTTATGTTTGCTTTTCGGGAAAGGTGAGTTGGGGTGCTGCATAAAAACAGAGATTGAAATTCGCACAGACACCGTTCCATACGCCAAATATGTAATAGACAAGACCTACTCCTTGCTCAATGAAATAGACTCAACACCCCATATTCAACGCCTAGGAATATACCTGCCTAGGAAGAATCTTAAAACCCATGGATTTATATGTCTCCATAAGAGAATCAAGCGTGTGTTCAGTGGCCTAAACGCAGCAGTGTAAATTCGATAAATCACATTATCAAAATAAATTTCAAAAACAAAACACAATGACAGTGAAATAGAGAGCAATTCTTAAATAATTCACTCAGGGCTTCTGATGCAACCTGGATTTACCACATCTACACAAAGAGCTGGGGAGACATAAGGCCGGACACTTCGGCCTGATAGCTTTGGTGAGGTTTGGTGAGCAAATGCAGACCCTTTGAAGTCATACTGCATGGTACCCATTCCATGGGTCCCAACTCTCCAGGTTTAAGGGATTCTTCCTTCCGCTAAATCATGTATGGGAAACCCAGAGTGTGGTCCACCATGTGATTGGGAAACGTTTTCAAATGCATCTCAGTTTTCGTCCCTTTATACTCGGGTTCACCATTCCAGACGCTTAACTAACACTCTCCCCACTTGGAGAGTCAGTCCCTTTAACCTCCTGTTTGGCACATTTTGCAATTTCTGCGCAAGATGAACAGGAATAGGGAGAACCAATGAGAGCCTAGCTGTAGGTGTCTGCACGTGCAAATGTAACGCTCATTTCCCACCAGGACGAGGAATTAAAAAAACGCTCAGCATGCCATGCCGGAACAAGACTAGGGCCTGAAGCAATCCTGCGGTTTTGCGACCAGCTCACAAGAAAACAAGTTGAAGAAAGGAGCTCAGGGGCACTGTAATTCACAAACATGCAGAGTTATAAATGACAGCTATCGTCCAAAAATATATTGAAGTAAGTCTGCGAAGAGGACTTGGAAGCTGGGCAGAAATTCAGGAAAACGATTTCAGGGGGTAGACTGGAATTGCACTTAAAGCATAGAAAAAGAGGCAGAACGTCGACAATGATGCTCTTGGCCAAAAAGGACGTATGCGTTTTTTCCTGAATATATTCAGGAAAAAACGCATACGCCCTTTTTGGCCAACCAAGCAAGCATGTGAAAGAAATCTGCACTAAAATGAAGTCTCACAGCCCCCCGGTTAAAAGAGCCATCTGAAAAGAGTGTAAAATCCAGAAAGGCAGCACAGGCCATGGAGAACAGCGAGCCTTGTTATGCTGATGGGCGGGATGTAAATTGCCAACAGCCACTCTGGAGAAGTGTATGGTGTTTCCTGGAACACCTAAAAAACAAAGCAGTGGATCCTACGGCACTTCCACTTATGGTCCTATAGCTTAGGGAAATTAAAATCAAAAACACACAGCCACCCCAATGTTTGGGACGGCTCTGTTTACAAGAACCTCGTCTACGGTACAAGTTAAATATCCCAGAACGTGAAAAATGGATAAAGAAGTTGTGGTACGTACGTACAATGGAATATCACTCACCAATGAAATCTATGTCATCAGGCCCGTCGCGGCATAATGAGTGGATTCAGGTACGATGATTCTAAGTGAAATAAGTCACACATAAAATGAAACATCATAAGATATCACTAATACACGGAATGTAAACTTGGCTACACATGAACTGAATTACAAAGCAGAAAAGGGTCTCAAATTTAAAAAAACAACTTATGCTTGCTTAAGGGGAAAGGTGAGTTGGGGCGCTGCAGAAATTCGGAGATAGAAATTAGCACAGATACTTTTCCATAAGCCAAATATGTTATAGTCAAGACCTACCCCTTGCTTAACGAAATGGACAAAACACCCCGTGTTCAACGCCTAGGAATACACCTGACTAGTAAGAATCTTCAAACTCATGGATTTATATGTCGCCATAAGAGAATGAAGCGTGTGTACAGCGGCATGAATGCAGCAGAGAAAATCCGATAAATCCCATTATCAAAATGAATTCCAAAATCAAAACACAAGGACAGTGAAATAGAGAGCATTTCTTAAATAATTCATTCAGGGCTTGTGATGCAACCTGGATTTACCACATCTACACCCAGAGCTGAGTGAGACATAAGTTTGGGCACTTCGGGCTGATAGCATTGGTGAGGTTCGATGAGCAAATGCAGACCCTTTGAAGTCATACTGCATGGTACCCATTCCATGGGTCCCAACTCTCCAGGTTTAAGGGATTCTACCTTCAGCTAAAACATGCATGGGAACCCCACAGTATGGTGCACCGTGTGAACGGGGAACATTTTCAAATGCACCTCAGTTTTCGTCCCCTTTTACTCGGGTTCACCATTCCAGACCCTTTACAAACACTCTCCCCACTTGGAGAGTCAGTGCCTTTAACCTCCTGTTTGGCACAGTTTGCAATTTCTGCACAAGATGAACAGGAATAGGGAGAACCAATGAGAGACTAGCTGTAGGTGTCTGCACGTGCAAATTTAACGCTCATTTCCCACCAGGAAGAGGAATTAACCAAAGGCCCAGCATGCCGTGCCGGAACCAGATTAGGGTCTGAAGCAATCCTGCGGTTTTGCGGCCAGCTCACAAGATAGCGAGTTGAAGAAAGGAGCTCAGGGGGACTGTAACTCACAAAGCTGCAGAGTTATAAATGACAGCTATGGTCCAAAAATATATTGTAGGAAGGCTGCGAAGAGGACTTGGATGCGGTGCAGAATTGCAGGAAAACGTTTTCAGGGGGTGGACGGGAATTGCATTTGAAGCATAGGAAAAGAGGCAGAATGTCGACATTGATGCTCTAGGCCAAAAAGGGCATATGCGTTTTTTCCTGAATATAGTCAGGAAAAAACGCATATGCACTTTTTGGCCAACCAAGCAAGCCTGTTAAAAAAATCTGCACCTCAATGAAGTCTCACTGCCTCCCAGTCAAAAGGGCCATCTGAAAAAAGTGTAAAATCCAGAAAGGCTGGACAGGCCATGGAGAACAGGGAGCCTTGTTATGCTGATGGGCGGGATGTAAACTGCCAACAGCCACTCTGGAGAAGTGTATGGTGTTTCCTCAAACACCTAAAAAACAAAGCAACGGAGCCTACAGCACTTCCACTTATGGTCCTATAGCTTAGGAAAATTAAAATCAAAAACACACACCCACCCTAAAGTTTCGGACGGCTCTGTTTACAAGAACCTCGTCTACGGTACAATTTAAATATCCCAGAACGTGAAAAATGGATAAAGAAGTTGTGGTACGTACGTACAATGGAATATCACTCAGCAATGAAATCTATGTCATCAGGCCCGTCGCGGCATAATGAGTGGATTCAGGTACGATGATTCTAAGTGAAATAAGTCACACGGAAAATGAAACATCATAAGATATCACTACTACACGGAATGTAAACTTGACTACACATGAACTGAATTACAAAACAGAAAACGGTCTCCAATTTAGAAAAGCAACTTATGCTTCCTTAAGGGGAAAGGTGAGTTGGGGTGCTGCATAAAACCAGAGATAGAAATTAGCACAGATACCTTTCCATAAGCCAAATATGTAATAGTCAAGACCTACCCCTTGCTCAACGAAATGGACTAAACACCCCATATTCAACGCCTAGGAATACACCTGACTAGTAAAAATCTTCAAACCCATGGATTTATATGTCTCCGTAAGAGAATGAAGCGTGTGTACAGCAGCATGAATCAGCAGAGAAAATCCGATAAATCCCATTATCAAAATGGATTACAAAAACAAAACACAAGAAGAGTGAAATAGAGAGCAATTCTTAAGTAATTCATTCAGGGATTGTGATGCAACCTGGATTTACCACATCTACACCCAGAGCTGAGTGAGACATAAGGTTGGGCACTTCGGGCTGATAGCATTGGTGAGGTTCGATGAGCAAATGCAGACCCTTTGAAGTCATACTGCATGGTACCCATTCCATGGGTCCTAAATCCCCAGTTTTAAGGGATTCTTCCTTCAGCTAAAACATGCATGGGAAACCCACAGTATGGTGCACCGTGTGACTGGCAAATGGTTTCAAATGCATGTCAGTTTTCGTCCCCTTTTACTCGGGTTCTCCATTCCACACACTTTACTAACACTCTCCCCACTTGGAGAGTCAGTGCCTTTAACCTCCTGTTCGGCACAGTTTGCAAATTCTGCGCAAGATGAACAGGAATAGGGAGAACCAATGAGAGACTAGCTGTAGGTGTCTGCACGGGCAAATTTAACGCTCATTTCCCACCAGGAAGAGGAATTAACCAAAGGCTCAGCATGCCGTGCCGGAACCAGATTAGGGCCTGAAGCAATCCTGCGGGTTTGCGGCCAGCTCACAAGATAGCGAGTTGAAGAAAGGAGCTCAGGGGCACTGTAACTCACAAACCTGCAGAGTTATAAATGACAGCTATCGTCCAAAAATATATTGAAGGAAGGCTGCGAAGAGGACTTGGAAGCGGGGCAGAATTGCAGGAAAACATTTTCAGGGGGTGGACGGGAATTGCATTTAAAGCATAAGAAAAGAGGCAGAAGGTCGAGAATGATGCTCTTGGCCAAAAAGGGCGTATGCGTTTTTTCCTGAATATATTCAGGAAAAAACGCATACGCCCTTTTTGGCCAACCAAAGAATCATTTTAAATACATCTGCAGTACAATGAAGTCTCACTGCCCTCCAGTCAAAAGAGCCATCTGAATAAAGTGTAAAATCCAGAAAGGCAGCACAGGCCATGGAGAACAGGGAGCCTTGTTATGCTGATGGGCGGGATGTAAATTGCCAACAGCCACTCTGGAGAAGTGTATGGTGTTTCCTGGAACACCTAAAAAACAAAGCATCGGAGCCTACGGCATTTCCACTTATGGTCCTATAGCTTAGGGAAATTAAAATCAAAAACACACAGCCACCCCAAAGTGTCGGACGGCTCTGTTTACAAGAACCTCGTCTACGGTACAAGTTAAATATCCCAGAATTGAAAAATGGATAAAGAAGTTGTGGTACGTACGTACAATGGAATATCACTCAGCAATGAAATCTATGTCATCAGGCCCGTCGTGGCATAATGAGTGGATTCAGGTACGATGATTCTAAGTGAAATAAATCACACAGAAAATGAAACATCATAAGATTTCACTAATACACGGAATGTAAACTTGGCTACACATGAACTGAATTACAAAACAGAACAGGGTCTCAAATTTAGAAAACCCACTTATGCTTGCTTAAGGGGAAAGGTGAGTTGGGGTGCTGCATAAAACCAGAGATAGAAATTAGCACAGATACCTTTCCATAAGCCAAATATGTAATAGTCAAGACCTACCCCTTGCTCAACGAAATGGACTAAACACCCCATATTCAACGCCTAGGAATACACCTGACTAGTAAGAATCTTCAAACCCATGGATTTATATGTCTCCGTAAGAGAATGAAGCGTGTGTACAGCGGCATGAATGCAGCAGAGAAAATCCGATAAATCCCATTATCAAAATGAATTACACAAACAAAACCCAAGGACAGTGAGATAGAGAGCAATTCTTAAATAATTCATTCAGGGCTTGTGATGCAACCTGGATTTACCACAGCTACACCCAGAGCTGAGTGAGACATAAGGTTGGGCACTTCGGGCTGATAGCATTGGTGAGGTTCGATGAGCAAATGCAGACCCTTTGAAGTCATACAGCATGGTACCCATTCCATGGGTCCCAACTCTCCAAGTTTAAGGGATACTTCCTTCAGCTAAAACATGCATGGGAATCCCACAGTATGGTGCACCGTGTGACTGGCAAACGTTTTCAAATGCACCTCAGTTTTCGTCCCCTTTTACTCGGGTTCACCATTCCAGACCCTTTACTAACACTCTCCCCACTTGGAGAGTCAGTGCCTTTAACCTCCTGTTTGGCACAGTTTGCAATTTCTGCACAAGATGAAAAGGAATAGGGAGAACCAATGAGAGACTAGCTCTAGGTGTCTGCACGGGCAAATTTAACGCTCATTTCCCACCAGGAAGAGGAATTAACCAAAGGCTCAGCATGCCGTCCCGGAACCAGATTAGGGCCTGAGGCAATCCTGTGGGTTTGCGGCCAGCTCACAAGATAGCGAGTTGAAGAAAGGAGCTCAGGGGCACTGTAACTCACAAACCTGCAGAGTTATAAATGACAGCTATCGTCCAAAAATATATTGAAGGAAGGCTGCGAAGACGACTTGTAAGTGGGGCAGAATTGCAGGAATAAGATTTCAGGGGGTAGACGGGAATTGCATTTAAAGCATAGGAAAAGAGGCAGAACGTGGACAATGATGCTCTTGGCCAAAAAGGGCGTATGCGTTTTTTGCTGAATATATTCAGGAAAAAACGCATACGCACTTTTTGGCCAACCAAGCAAGCATGTTAAAGAAATCTGCACTACAATGAAGTCTCACTGCCCCCCGGTCAAAAGGGCCATCTGAAAAAAGTGTAAAATCCAGAAAGGCAGCACAGGCCATGGAGAACAGGGAGCCTTGTTATGCTGATGGGCGGGATGTAAATTGCCAACAGCCACTCTGGAGAAGTGTATGGTGTTTCCCGGAACACCGAAAAAACAAAGCTACGGAGCCTACGGCACTTCCACTTATGGTCCTATAGGTTAGGGAAATTAAAATCAAAAACACACAGCCACCCCAAAGTGTCGGACGGCTCTGTTTACAAGAACCTCGTCTACGGTACAAGTTAAATATCCCAGAATGTGAAAAATGGATAAAGAAGTTGTGGTACGTACGTACAATGGAATATCACTCAGCAATGAAATCTATGTCATCAGGCCCGTCGCGGCATAATGAGTGGATTCAGGTACGATGATTCTAAGTGAAATAAGTCACACAGAAAATAAAACATCATAAGATATCACTACTACAAGGAATGTAAACTTGGCTACACATGAACTGAATTACAAAACAGAACAGGGTCTCAAATTTAGAAAACCAACTTATGCTTGCTTAAGGGGAAAGGTGAGTTGGGGTGCTGCATAAAACCAGAGATAGAAATTAGCACAGATACCTTTCCATAAGCCAAATATGTAATAGTCAAGACCTACCCCTTACTCAACGAAATGGACTAAACACCCCATATTCAACGCCTAGGAATACACCTGACTAGTAAGAATCTTCAAACCCATGGATTTATATGTCTCCGTAAGAGAATGAAGCGTGTGTACAGCGGCATGAATGCAGCAGAGAAAATCCGATAAATCCCATTATCAAAATGAATTACACAAACAAAACCCAAGGACAGTGAAATATAGAGCAATTCTTAAATAATTCATTCAGGGCTTGTGATGCAACCTGGATTTACCACATCTACACCCAGAGCTGAGTGAGACATAAGGTTGGGCACTTCGGGCTGATAGCATTGGTGAGGTTCGATGAGCAAATGCAGACCCTTTGAAGTCATACAGCATGGTACCCTTTCCATGGGTCCCAACTCTCCAATTTTAAGGGATTCTTCCTTCAACAAAAACATGCATGGGTAACCCACAGTATGGTGCACCGTGTGACTGGCAAACGTTTTCAAATGCATCTCAGTTTTCGTCCCCTTTTACTCGGGTTCACCATTCCAGACCCTTTACGAACACTCTCCCCACTTGGAGAGTCAGTGTCTTTAACCTCCTGTTGGGCACAGTTTGCAATTTCTGCGCAAGATGAAAAGGAATAGGGAGAACCAATGAGAGACTAGCTGTAGGTGTCTGCACGGGCAAATTTAACGCTCATTTCCCACCAGGAAGAGGAATTAACCAAAGGCTCAGCATGCCGTGCCGGAACCAGATTAGGGCCTGAAGCAATCCTGTGGGTTTGCGGCCAGCTCACAAGATAGCGAGTTGAAGAAAGGAGCTCAGGGGCACTGTAACTCACAAACCTGCAGAGTTACAAATGACAGCTATCGTCCAAAAATATATTGAAGGAAGGCTGCGAAGACGACTTGTAAGCGGGACAGATTTGCAGCAAAACGATTTCAGGGGGTAGACGGGAATTGCATTTAAAGCATAGGAAAAGAGGCAGAACGTCGACAATGATGCTCTTGGCCAAAAAGGGCGTATGCGTTTTTTCCTGATATTCAGGAAAAAACGCATACGCCCTTTTTGGCCAACCAAGCAATCATGTTAAAGAAATCTGCACTACAATGAAGTCTCACTGCCCCCCGGTCAAAAGGGCCATCTGAAAAAAGTGTAAAATCCAGAAAGGCAGCACAGACCATGGAGAACAGGGAACCTTGTTATGCTGATGGGCGGGATGTAAATTGCCAACAGCCACTCTGGAGAAGTGTATGGTGTTTCCTAAAACATGTAGGAAACAAAGCATCACAGCCTATGGCACTTCCACTTATGGTCCTATAGCTTAGGGAATTTAAAATCAAAAACACACAGCCTCCCCAAAGTTTGGGACGGCTCTGTTTACAAGAACCTCGTCTACGGTACAAGTTAAATATCCGAGAAAGCAAAAAATGGATAAAGAAGTTGTGGTACGTACGTACAATGGAATATCACTCAGCAATGAAATCGACGTCATCAGGCCCATAGCGGCATAATGAGTGGATTCAGGTACGAGGATTCTACGAGAAATAAGTCACACAGAAATAGAAACATCATAAGATATCACTAATACACGGAATGTAAACTTGGCTACACATGAACTGAATTACAAAACAGAACAGGGTCACAAATTTAGAAAACCAACTTATGCTTGCTTATGGGGAAAGGTGAGTTGGGGTGCTGCATAAAACCAGAGATGGAAATTAGCACAGATACCGTTCCATAAGCCAAATATATAATAGACAAGACCTACTCCTTGCTCAACGAAATGGACTCAAAACCCCATATTCAACGACTGGGAATATACCTGACAAGTAAAAATCTTAAAACCCATGGATTTATATGTCTCCATAAGGAAATCAAGCGTGTGTACAGCAGACTAAACACAGCAGTGAAAATCCGATAAATCCCATTATCAAAATAAATTTCAAAAACAAAACACAATGACAGTGAATTAGAGAGCAATTCTTAAATAATTCATTCAGGGCTTGTGATGCAACCTGGATTTACCACATCTACTCCCAGAGCTGGGTGAGACATAAGGCTGGACACTTCAGGCTGATAGCATTGGTGAGGTTCGGTGAGCAAACGCAGACCCTTTGAAGTCATACTGCATGGTACCCATTCCATGGGTCCCAAATCTCCAGGTTTAAGGGATTCTTCCTTCAGCTAAAACATGCATAGGAAACCCAGAGTATGGTCCACCATGTGATTGGGAAACGTTTTCAAATGCATCTCAGGTTTCGTCCCCTGGTACTCGGGTTCACCATTCCAGACGTTTAGTAACACTCTCCCCACTTGGAGAGTCAGTGCCTTTAACCTCCTGTTTGGCACAGTTTGCAATTTCTGCGCAAGATGAACAGGAATAGGGAGAACCAATGAGAGACTAGCTCCACGTTTATGCATGGGCAAATGGAACGCTCATTTCCCACCAGGAAGAGGAATTAACCAAAGGCTCTGCATGCCCTGCCAAAAAAGATTAGGGCCTGAAGCAATCCTGCAGTTTTGCGGCCAGCTCACAAGAAAGCGAGTTGAAGAAAGGAGCTCAAGGACACTGTATTTCACAAACCTGCAGAGTTATGAATGACAGCTATCGTCCAAAAATGTATTGAAGTAAGTCTTCGAAGAGGACTTGAAAGCGGGACAGAATTTCAGGAAAACGATTTCAGGGGTAGACTGGAATTGCATTTAAAGCATAGGAAAAGAGGCAGAAGGTCGACAATGATGCATTTGGCCAAAAAGGGCATATGCGTTTTATCTTGAATATATTCAGGAAAAAACGCATACGCCCATTTTTGGCCAACCAAGCAAGCGTGTAAAGGAAATCTGCACTACAATGAAGTCTCACTGCTCCCCGGTCAAAAGGGCCATCTGAAAAAAGTGTAAAATCCAGAAAGGCAGGACAGGTCATGGAGAACAGGGAGCCTTGTTATACTGATGGGCGGAATGTAAATGGCCAACAGCCACTCTGGAGAAGTGTATGGTGTTTCCTGAAACACGTAGGAAACAAAGCAACACAGCCTATGGCACTTCCACTTATGGTCCTATAGCTTAGGGAAATTAAAATCAAAAACACACAGCCACCCCAAAGTTTGGGACGGCTCTGTTTACAAGAACCTCGTCTACGGTACAAGTTAAATATCCGAGAAAGCAAAAAATGGATAAAGAAGTTGTGGTACATACGTATAATGGAATAACACTCAGCAATGAAATCTACGTCATCAGGCCCGTAGCGGCATAATGAGTGGATTCAGATACGAGGATTCTACGAGAAATAAGTCACACAGAAAAAGAAACATCATAAGATATCACTAATACACGGAATGTAAACTTGGCTACACATGAACTGAATTACAAAACAGAACAGGGTCGCCAATTTAGAAAACCAACTTATGTTTGCTTTTCGGGAAAGGTGAGTTGGGGTGCTGCATAAAAACAGAGATTGAAATTCGCACAGACACCGTTCCATACGCCAAATATGTAATAGACAAGACCTACTCCTTGCTCAATGAAATAGACTCAACACCCCATATTCAACGCCTAGGAATATACCTGCCTAGGAAGAATCTTAAAACCCATGGATTTATATGTCTCCATAAGAGAATCAAGCGTGTGTTCAGTGGCCTAAACGCAGCAGTGTAAATTCGATAAATCACATTATCAAAATAAATTTCAAAAACAAAACACAATGACAGTGAAATAGAGAGCAATTCTTAAATAATTCACTCAGGGCTTCTGATGCAACCTGGATTTACCACATCTACACAAAGAGCTGGGGAGACATAAGGCCGGACACTTCGGCCTGATAGCTTTGGTGAGGTTTGGTGAGCAAATGCAGACCCTTTGAAGTCATACTGCATGGTACCCATTCCATGGGTCCCAACTCTCCAGGTTTAAGGGATTCTTCCTTCCGCTAAATCATGTATGGGAAACCCAGAGTGTGGTCCACCATGTGATTGGGAAACGTTTTCAAATGCATCTCAGTTTTCGTCCCTTTATACTCGGGTTCACCATTCCAGACGCTTAACTAACACTCTCCCCACTTGGAGAGTCAGTCCCTTTAACCTCCTGTTTGGCACATTTTGCAATTTCTGCGCAAGATGAACAGGAATAGGGAGAACCAATGAGAGCCTAGCTGTAGGTGTCTGCACGTGCAAATGTAACGCTCATTTCCCACCAGGACGAGGAATTAAAAAAACGCTCAGCATGCCATGCCAGAACAAGACTAGGGCCTGAAGCAATCCTGCGGTTTTGCGACCAGCTCACAAGAAAACAAGTTGAAGAAAGGAGCTCAGGGGCACTGTAATTCACAAACATGCAGAGTTATAAATGACAGCTATCGTCCAAAAATATATTGAAGTAAGTCTGCGAAGAGGACTTGGAAGCTGGGCAGAAATTCAGGAAAACGATTTCAGGGGGTAGACTGGAATTGCACTTAAAGCATAGAAAAAGAGGCAGAACGTCGACAATGATGCTCTTGGCCAAAAAGGACGTATGCGTTTTTTCCTGAATATATTCAGGAAAAAACGCATACGCCCTTTTTGGCCAACCAAGCAAGCATGTGAAAGAAATCTGCACTAAAATGAAGTCTCACAGCCCCCCGGTTAAAAGAGCCATCTGAAAAGAGTGTAAAATCCAGAAAGGCAGCACAGGCCATGGAGAACAGCGAGCCTTGTTATGCTGATGGGCGGGATGTAAATTGCCAACAGCCACTCTGGAGAAGTGTATGGTGTTTCCTGGAACACCTAAAAAACAAAGCAGTGGATCCTACGGCACTTCCACTTATGGTCCTATAGCTTAGGGAAATTAAAATCAAAAACACACAGCCACCCCAATGTTTGGGACGGCTCTGTTTACAAGAACCTCGTCTACGGTACAAGTTAAATATCCCAGAACGTGAAAAATGGATAAAGAAGTTGTGGTACGTACGTACAATGGAATATCACTCACCAATGAAATCTATGTCATCAGGCCCGTCGCGGCATAATGAGTGGATTCAGGTACGATGATTCTAAGTGAAATAAGTCACACATAAAATGAAACATCATAAGATATCACTAATACACGGAATGTAAACTTGGCTACACATGAACTGAATTACAAAGCAGAAAAGGGTCTCAAATTTAAAAAAACAACTTATGCTTGCTTAAGGGGAAAGGTGAGTTGGGGCGCTGCAGAAATTCGGAGATAGAAATTAGCACAGATACTTTTCCATAAGCCAAATATGTTATAGTCAAGACCTACCCCTTGCTTAACGAAATGGACAAAACACCCCGTGTTCAACGCCTAGGAATACACCTGACTAGTAAGAATCTTCAAACTCATGGATTTATATGTCGCCATAAGAGAATGAAGCGTGTGTACAGCGGCATGAATGCAGCAGAGAAAATCCGATAAATCCCATTATCAAAATGAATTCCAAAATCAAAACACAAGGACAGTGAAATAGAGAGCATTTCTTAAATAATTCATTCAGGGCTTGTGATGCAACCTGGATTTACCACATCTACACCCAGAGCTGAGTGAGACATAAGTTTGGGCACTTCGGGCTGATAGCATTGGTGAGGTTCGATGAGCAAATGCAGACCCTTTGAAGTCATACTGCATGGTACCCATTCCATGGGTCCCAACTCTCCAGGTTTAAGGGATTCTACCTTCAGCTAAAACATGCATGGGAACCCCACAGTATGGTGCACCGTGTGAACGGGGAACATTTTCAAATGCACCTCAGTTTTCGTCCCCTTTTACTCGGGTTCACCATTCCAGACCCTTTACAAACACTCTCCCCACTTGGAGAGTCAGTGCCTTTAACCTCCTGTTTGGCACAGTTTGCAATTTCTGCACAAGATGAACAGGAATAGGGAGAACCAATGAGAGACTAGCTGTAGGTGTCTGCACGTGCAAATTTAACGCTCATTTCCCACCAGGAAGAGGAATTAACCAAAGGCCCAGCATGCCGTGCCGGAACCAGATTAGGGTCTGAAGCAATCCTGCGGTTTTGCGGCCAGCTCACAAGATAGCGAGTTGAAGAAAGGAGCTCAGGGGGACTGTAACTCACAAAGCTGCAGAGTTATAAATGACAGCTATGGTCCAAAAATATATTGTAGGAAGGCTGCGAAGAGGACTTGGATGCGGTGCAGAATTGCAGGAAAACGTTTTCAGGGGGTGGACGGGAATTGCATTTGAAGCATAGGAAAAGAGGCAGAATGTCGACATTGATGCTCTAGGCCAAAAAGGGCATATGCGTTTTTTCCTGAATATAGTCAGGAAAAAACGCATATGCACTTTTTGGCCAACCAAGCAAGCCTGTTAAAAAAATCTGCACCTCAATGAAGTCTCACTGCCTCCCAGTCAAAAGGGCCATCTGAAAAAAGTGTAAAATCCAGAAAGGCTGGACAGGCCATGGAGAACAGGGAGCCTTGTTATGCTGATGGGCGGGATGTAAACTGCCAACAGCCACTCTGGAGAAGTGTATGGTGTTTCCTCAAACACCTAAAAAACAAAGCAACGGAGCCTACAGCACTTCCACTTATGGTCCTATAGCTTAGGAAAATTAAAATCAAAAACACACACCCACCCTAAAGTTTCGGACGGCTCTGTTTACAAGAACCTCGTCTACGGTACAATTTAAATATCCCAGAACGTGAAAAATGGATAAAGAAGTTGTGGTACGTACGTACAATGGAATATCACTCAGCAATGAAATCTATGTCATCAGGCCCGTCGCGGCATAATGAGTGGATTCAGGTACGATGATTCTAAGTGAAATAAGTCACACGGAAAATGAAACATCATAAGATATCACTACTACACGGAATGTAAACTTGACTACACATGAACTGAATTACAAAACAGAAAACGGTCTCCAATTTAGAAAAGCAACTTATGCTTCCTTAAGGGGAAAGGTGAGTTGGGGTGCTGCATAAAACCAGAGATAGAAATTAGCACAGATACCTTTCCATAAGCCAAATATGTAATAGTCAAGACCTACCCCTTGCTCAACGAAATGGACTAAACACCCCATATTCAACGCCTAGGAATACACCTGACTAGTAAAAATCTTCAAACCCATGGATTTATATGTCTCCGTAAGAGAATGAAGCGTGTGTACAGCAGCATGAATCAGCAGAGAAAATCCGATAAATCCCATTATCAAAATGGATTACAAAAACAAAACACAAGAAGAGTGAAATAGAGAGCAATTCTTAAGTAATTCATTCAGGGATTGTGATGCAACCTGGATTTACCACATCTACACCCAGAGCTGAGTGAGACATAAGGTTGGGCACTTCGGGCTGATAGCATTGGTGAGGTTCGATGAGCAAATGCAGACCCTTTGAAGTCATACTGCATGGTACCCATTCCATGGGTCCTAAATCCCCAGTTTTAAGGGATTCTTCCTTCAGCTAAAACATGCATGGGAAACCCACAGTATGGTGCACCGTGTGACTGGCAAATGGTTTCAAATGCATGTCAGTTTTCGTCCCCTTTTACTCGGGTTCTCCATTCCACACACTTTACTAACACTCTCCCCACTTGGAGAGTCAGTGCCTTTAACCTCCTGTTCGGCACAGTTTGCAAATTCTGCGCAAGATGAACAGGAATAGGGAGAACCAATGAGAGACTAGCTGTAGGTGTCTGCACGGGCAAATTTAACGCTCATTTCCCACCAGGAAGAGGAATTAACCAAAGGCTCAGCATGCCGTGCCGGAACCAGATTAGGGCCTGAAGCAATCCTGCGGGTTTGCGGCCAGCTCACAAGATAGCGAGTTGAAGAAAGGAGCTCAGGGGCACTGTAACTCACAAACCTGCAGAGTTATAAATGACAGCTATCGTCCAAAAATATATTGAAGGAAGGCTGCGAAGAGGACTTGGAAGCGGGGCAGAATTGCAGGAAAACATTTTCAGGGGGTGGACGGGAATTGCATTTAAAGCATAAGAAAAGAGGCAGAAGGTCGAGAATGATGCTCTTGGCCAAAAAGGGCGTATGCGTTTTTTCCTGAATATATTCAGGAAAAAACGCATACGCCCTTTTTGGCCAACCAAAGAATCATTTTAAATACATCTGCAGTACAATGAAGTCTCACTGCCCTCCAGTCAAAAGAGCCATCTGAATAAAGTGTAAAATCCAGAAAGGCAGCACAGGCCATGGAGAACAGGGAGCCTTGTTATGCTGATGGGCGGGATGTAAATTGCCAACAGCCACTCTGGAGAAGTGTATGGTGTTTCCTGGAACACCTAAAAAACAAAGCATCGGAGCCTACGGCATTTCCACTTATGGTCCTATAGCTTAGGGAAATTAAAATCAAAAACACACAGCCACCCCAAAGTGTCGGACGGCTCTGTTTACAAGAACCTCGTCTACGGTACAAGTTAAATATCCCAGAATTGAAAAATGGATAAAGAAGTTGTGGTACGTACGTACAATGGAATATCACTCAGCAATGAAATCTATGTCATCAGGCCCGTCGTGGCATAATGAGTGGATTCAGGTACGATGATTCTAAGTGAAATAAATCACACAGAAAATGAAACATCATAAGATTTCACTAATACACGGAATGTAAACTTGGCTACACATGAACTGAATTACAAAACAGAACAGGGTCTCAAATTTAGAAAACCCACTTATGCTTGCTTAAGGGGAAAGGTGAGTTGGGGTGCTGCATAAAACCAGAGATAGAAATTAGCACAGATACCTTTCCATAAGCCAAATATGTAATAGTCAAGACCTACCCCTTGCTCAACGAAATGGACTAAACACCCCATATTCAACGCCTAGGAATACACCTGACTAGAAAGAATCTTCAAACCCATGGATTTATATGTCTCGGTAAGAGAAGAAGCCTTTGTACAGTGACATGAATGCAGCAGAGAAAATCCGATAAATCCTATTATCAAAATGAATTACAAAAACGAAACACAAGGACAGTGAAATAGAGAGCAATTCTTAAATAATTCATTCAGGGCTTGTGATGCAACCTGGATTTACCACATCTACACACAGAGCTGAGTGAGACATAAGGTTGGGCACTTCGGGCTGATAGCATTGGTGAGGTTCGATGAGCAAATGCACACCCTTTGAAGTCATACTGCATGGTACCCATTCCATGGGTCCCAACTCTCCAGTTTTAAGGGATTCTTCCTTCAGGTAAAACATGCATGGGAAACCCACAGTATGGTGCACCGTGTGACCGGCAAACGTTTTCAAATGCATCTCAGTTTTAGTCCCCTTTTACTCGGGTTCACCATTCCAGACTCTTTACTCACACTCTCCCCATTTGGAGAGTCAGTGCCTTTAACCTCCTGTTTGGCACAGTTTGCAATTTCTGCGCAAGATGAACAGGAATAGGGAGAACCATGAGAGACTAGCTGTAGGTGTCTGCACGGGCAAATGGTACGCTCATTTCCCACCAGGAAGAGGAAATAACCAAAGGCCCAGCATGCCCTGCCGGAACCATATTAGGGCCTGAAGCAATCCTGTGGTTTTGCGGCCAACTCACAAGAAAGCGAGTTGAAGAAAGGAGCTCAGGGGCACTGTAATTCACAAACCCGCAGAGTTATAAATGACAGCTATCGTCCAAAATATATTGAAGTATGTCTGCGAAGAGGAATTAGAATTTGGGCAGAAATTCAGGAAAACGATTTCGGGGGTAGACTGGAATTGCACTTAAAGCCTAGGAAAAGACGGAGAACGGCAACAATTATGCACTTGGCCAAAAAGGGCGTATGCGTTTTTTCCTGAATATAATCAGGAAAAAACGCATACGCCCTTTTTGGCCAACCAAGCAAGCATGTAAAGAAATCTGCACTACAATGAAGTCTCTCTGCGCCCCGGTCAAAAGGGCCATCTGAAAAAAGTGTAAAATCCAGAAAGGCAGGACAGGCCATGGAGAAGAGGGAGCATTGTTATCCTGATGGGCGGGATGTGAATTGCCAACAGCCACTCTGGAGAAGTGTATGGTATTTCCTGAAACACATAAGAAACAAAGCAACACAGCCTATGGCACTTCCACTTATGGTCCTATAGCTTAGGGAAATTAAAATCAAAACCACACAGGCACCCCAAAGTTTGGAACGGCTCTGTTTACAAGAACCTCTTGTACGGTACAAGTTAAATATCCCAGAGGGCGAAAAATGGATAAAGAAGTTGTGGTTCTTACGTACAATGGAATATCACTCAACAATGAAATCTATGTCATCAGGCCCGTAGAGGCATAATGAGTGGATTCAGGTACGATGATTCTACGTGCAATAGGTCACACAGAAAAAGAAACATCATAAGATATCACTAATACACGGAATATAAACTTGGCTACACATGAACTGAATTACAAAACAGAACAGTGTCTCAAATTTAGAAAACCAACTTATGCTTGCTTTTTGGGAAAGGTGAGTTCGGGTGCTGCATAAAAACAGAGATTGAAATTCGCACTGATACCGTTCCATAAGCCAAATATGTAATAGACAAGACCTACTGCTTGCTCAACGAAATGGGCTCAACACCCCATATTCAACGCCTAGGAATATACCTGCCTAGCAAGAATCTTAAAACCCATGGATTTATATGTGTCCGTAAGAGAATCCAGCGTGTGTTCAGTGGCCTAAAGGCAACAGTGAAAATCCGATAAATCACATTATCAAAATAAATTTCAAAAACAAAACACAATGACAGTGAAATAGAGAGCAATTCTTAAATAATTCACTCAGGGCTTCTGATGCAACCTGGATTTACCACATGTACACCCAGTGCTGGGGAGACATAAGGCCGGACACTTCGCCCTGATAGCATTGTTGAGGTTCGGTGAGCAATTGCAGACCCTTTGAAGTCATACTGCATGGTACCCATTCCAAGGGTCCCAACTCTCCAGGTTTAAGGGATTCTTCCTTCCGCTACATCATGTATGGGAAACCCAGAGTATGGTCCACCATGTGATTGGGAAACGTTTTCAAATGCATCTCAGTTTTCGTCCCTTTATACTCGGGTTCACCATTCCAGACGCTTAACTAACACTCTCCCCACTTGGAGAGTCAGTCCCTTTAACCTCCTGTTTGTCACAGTTTGCAATTTCTGCGCAAGATGAACAGGAATAGGGAGAACAAATGAGAGACTAGCTGTAGGTGTCTGCACGGGCAATTTAATGCTCATTTCTCACCAGGAAGTGGAATTAACCAAAGGCTCAGAATGCCGTGCCGGAAGCAGATTAGGGCCTGAAGCAATACTGCAGGTGTGCAGGCAGCTCACAAGATAGCGAGTTGAACCAAGGAGCTCAGGGGCACTGTAATTCACAAACCTGCAGAGTTATGAATGACAGCTATCGTCCAAAAATATATTGAAGGAAGGCTGCGAAGAGGACTTGAAAGCGGGGCAGAATTCCAGGAAAACGATTTCAGGAGGTAGACGGGAAGTGCACTGAAAGCATAGGAGAAGAGGCAGAACCTCGACAATGATGCACTTGTTCAAAAAGTGCATATGCGTTTTTTCCAAGGCCCTCCTTAAAGAGGGTAGGGGGCTCCCAGCATGCTTCAGTGGCCAACAGAGGGCCCACATCACCAAGGTGACGTGAGCCAGCCAGGCAGGAGTGACCTCACATCAGAGGGCCCACCTCACAGAAGGGTAAGGGACCCAGCCATTATCAGACTCTCACCAGAGGGCCCACATCAGCAAGGGGCTGGGAACCAGGCAGGAGTGTCTTCACACCCGTGGGGCCACATCATCGCAAGTTGAGGTACCCAGCACATGTGGCCTCAAACCAGAGGACCCACATCTCCATGGGTCTCGGAGCGAGGCAGGCAGGATGAACCTCAAAACACGTGGCCCATTGTATAAAAAAGGTGAGGAATCCAGCAGTTGGAACATCCCAGCAGGCGGCCCAGAGCACCGAGGCTATGGGATCCAGGCAATGATGAACTCACAACAGAGGGCCCTCATCATGAAACTGTGAGCAACCTAGCCATTGTGACTTCAGAGCACAAGGCCCACATCCCCATGGGGAAGCGAACCAAGCAGGAGTGTCATCGCACCAGTGGGCACACATCAGAAAATGTGGGGAGCCCAGCAGTTAGGGCCTGACGCCAGAGGGCCCTCATCACCGAGGAAAGGAGGCTCCCAGCAGGCTCCAACTGCTACAAGATGGCCAACGTCGCCAATGCGGGGTGTGCCAGCCAGGCAGGAGTGACCTCAGAGCAGAGGGCCAACCTCAAAAAAGTGTGAGGAACCCAAAGAGGATTAGACTCTCACCAGAGGGCCCACATCACCAAGAGGATCAGAACCAGGCAGGACTGTCTTCACACCAGGGTGACCACATCATAGAAAGGTGAGGAACCCAGCACATGTGGCCTAAACCAGAAGACCCACATCTCCAAGGGGCTCGGAGTGAGGCATGCAGGAGTAGCCTCACAACACAGGGCCCATAGAATAAAAAAGCTGAGGAATCCTGCAGTGGGAACCTCCCAGCAGGCGACCCAGAGCACCGAGTCTATGCGATCCAGGCAGCAGTGAACTCACAGCAGAGGGCCCATATCATGAAACTGTGAGCAACCCAGCCATTGGGACCTCACAGCAGAAGGCCCACATCCCCATGGGGTTGGGAACATGGCAAGAGTGTCCTCGCACCACTTAGCACGTATCAGAAAAAGTGGGTACCCAGCAGTTACGGTCTGACGCTAGAGAGCCCTCATCACCGAGGGGAGGTGGCTCCCAGCAGGCTCCAACTGCCACAAGAGGGCCGATGTCGCCAAGGCGGGGTGTGCCAGCCAGTCAGTAGTGACCTCACAGCAGAGGGCCCACCTCACAGAAGGGTGAGGAACCCAGCCAGGATCAGACTCTCACCAGAGGGCCCACATCACCAAGGGGATAGAAACCAGGCAGGAGTGTCCTCACACCAGCGGGGCCACATCATCGAAAGGTGAGGGACCCAGCACACGTGGCCTCAAACCAGAGGACACACATCACCAAGGGGCTGGGAGTGAGTCAGGCAGGAGGAGTCTCCAAACAGAGGGCCCATAGAAGAAAAAAGGTGAGGAATCCCGCAGTTGGAACCTTCCCGCAGTTGGAACCTCCCCGCAGGCGGCCAGGAGCAGCGAGGCTATGGGATCCAGGCCGGAGTGAACTCACACCAGAGGGCCCTCATCATGAAACTGAGCCACCCACCGTTGGGACCTCAGAGCAGAAGGCCCATATTCCCATGGGGTTGGAAACCTGGCAGGAGTGTACTCACACCACAGGGCGCACATCAGAAAATTTTGGGAGCCCAGGAGTTAGAGCCTGACGCCAGAGGGCCCTCATTACCGAGGGGAGGAGACTCCCAGCAGGCACCAACTCCCAACTGAGGGCCCACGTCGCCAAGGTGACGTGTGCCAGTCAGGCAGGAGTGACCTCACAGCAGAGGGCCTACCTCACAGAAGGGTGAGGAAACCAGCCAGGATAAGACTCTCACCAGAGAGCTCACATCACCAAGGGGACCAGAACAAGGCAGGAGTGTCCTCACACCAGTGTGGCCACATTATAGAAAGGTGACGAACCCAGCACATGTGGCCTAAACCAGAGGACCCACATTTCCAAGGTGCTCCGAGTGAGGCAGGCAGGAGTAGCCTAACAACACAGGGCCCACAGAATAAAAAATGTGAGGAATCCAGCAGTTGGAACCCCCCAGCAGGTGGCCCAGAGTACGGAGTCTATGGGATCCAGGCCACAGTGAACTCACAGCAGAGGGCTCACATCATGACACTGTGAGCAACCCAGCTGGTGGGACCTCAGAGCAGAAGGCCCACATCCCCATGGGGATGGGAAAGTGGCAGGAGTGTACTCGCACGACAGGGCACATATCAGAAAATTTTGGGAGCCCATGAGTTAGGGCCTGACGCCAGAGGGCCCTCATTACCGAGGGGAGGAGACTCCCAGCAGGCACCAACTCCCAACTGAGGACCCACATCGCCAAGGTGATGTGTGCCAGCCAGGCAGGAGTGACCTCACAGCAGAGGGCCCACCTCCCAGAAGGGTGAGGAATCCAGTCAGGATCAGACTCTCACCAGAGGGCCCCCATCACCAAGGGGATGGGAACCAGGCAGGAGTGTCCTCACACCAGTGGGGCCACATCAATAAAGGTGAGGAAACCGGCACAGGTGGCCTCAAACCAGAGGACCTACATCACAATTGGGCTGGGAGTGAGTCAGGAAGGAGGAGCATGAAAACACAGGACCCAAAGAATAAAAATGGTAAGGAATCCAGCAGTAGGAGCCTCCCAGCAGGCGGCTCAGAGCACAGAGTCTATGGGATCTAGGCCTGAGTGAACTAACACCAGAGAGCCAACATCCTGAAACTGTGAACAACACAGGTGTTGGGACCATAGAGCAGAAGGCACATGGGGATGGGAACCTGGCAGGAGTGCCCTCACACCACTTAGCACGTATCAGAAAATGTGGGTAACCAGCAGTTAGGGCCTGATGCCAGAGGGTCTCATCACTGAGGGGAGGAGGCTCCCAGCGGGCTCCAACTGCCACCAGAGGGCCGACGTCGCCAAGGCGGGGTGTGTCAGCCAGGCAGGAGTGACCTCAGAGAAGAGGGCCCACCTCACAGAAGTGTGAGGAGCCCAACCAGGATCAGACTCTCACTGGAGGGCTCACATCACCAAGGGGATGGGAACCAGGCAGGAGTGTCCGCACACCAGTGGGGCCACATCTGCGAAAGGTGAGGAACCCAGCACATGTGGCCTCAAACCAGAGGACACACATCACCAAGGGGCTGGGAGTGAGGCAGGTGTCTGGAGGGGCACATTTAACTCTAATTTCCCACCAGGAAGAGGAATTAACCAAAGGCTCAGAGTGCCGTGCGGGACCCTGATTACGGCCTGAAGCAAACCTGCGGTTCTGTGGCCAGCTTTCAAGGAAACGAGTTAAGAAAGGAAATCACAGGCACTGTAATTCACAAACCTGCAGAGTTATAAATGACAGCTATTGGCAAAAATATATTGAAGTAAGTCTGCACAGAGGACTTGAAAACGAGGCAGAATTGCAGGAATCATATTTCAGGAGGTAGATTGGAATTGCATTTAAAGCATGTGAAAAGCGGCAGATCTTTGACAGTGATGCACTTGGACAAAAAGTGCGTATACATTTTTTCCTGAATATATTCAGGAAAAAACGCATATGCCCTTTGTGGCCAAAAAAGAATTCGAGCAATGGAAATCCGCACTACAATGAACTCTCATTTCCCATTCGTCAAAAGAGCCATCTGAAAAAAGTGTAAAACCCAGAAACACAGGACAGGCCATGGAGAACAGGGAGCCTTGTTATGCTGATGGATGGGATGTAAATTGCCAACAGACACTCTGGTGATGTTTATGGTGTATGCTGAAACATCTAAAAAACAAAGCTACAGAGCCTAGGGCACTTCCACTTTTGGCCCTATAGCTTAGGAAAATTAAAATCAACAAGACACAGCCAACACAAAATTTAGGGCTGCTGTGTTTACAAGAACCTCCAGTCCAGTACAAATTAAATATCCCAGAAAGAAAAAAATGGATAAAGGAGTTGTCCTACTTACGTACAACGGAATATCACTCAGCAATGAAATCAATGTCATCAGGCCTGTAGCAGCAAATTGAGTGGATTTAAGTATGATGATTCTAAGAGAAATATGTCACACAGAGAAACATAATTATCATAAGATATCACAAATAGAGAGAGTGTAAACTTGGCTACACATAAACTGAATTACAAAACCGAACAGAGTCTCACATTTAGATAAAAACTTATGCTTGCTTAACGGGAAAGTTGAGTTGGGGCGCTGTATAAAACCAGAGATTGAAATGAGCACACATACCGTTCCATAAGCCAAATATGTAATAGACAAGACCTACTCTTTGCTCAACGAAATAGACTAATCCATGGTGTATCACCTCACACCTGTTAGAATGGGCATCATCAGAAAATCTACAAACAACAAATGCTGGAAAGGGTGTGGAGATAAGGAAACCTCTTCCACTATTGTTGGGAATGTAAATTGATGCAGTCACTGTGGAGAACATTATGGAGTTTCTTATAAAACTAAGAATAGAATTACCATATAATACAGCAATCCCACTACTGGGCATATACCCAGACAAAACCATAAAACGAAAAGAGACATTCACCGCAATGTTCATTGCATCACTATTTACAATATCCAGATAATGGAAGCAAACTAAATGCCCACAGACAGACGAATGCATAAAGATGAGGTACATATATAAAATGGAATATTACTAAGCCATAAAAAGGAATGAAATTGGGTCATTTGTAGAGACGTTGATGGATCTAGAGACTGTCATACAGAGTGAAGTAAGTCAGAAAGAGAAAAACAAATCCTGTATATAAATGCATATATGTGGAACCTAGAAAAGTTGTACAGATGAACCGTTTTGCAAGGCAGAAATAGAGCAACAGATGTAGACAACAAACGTATGGACACCAAGGGGGGAAAGCTGTTAGGGGGGTGGTGGTGGGAGGAGTTGAGAGATTGGGATTGGCATGTATACATTTCTATGTATAAAATAGGTAACCAAAAAGAACCTGCTGTATAAAAAAATAAAATAAAATTCAAAATTACAAAAAGTAAAACAGAAAAAATATTCTTCCCTTCACATACATGTATTTATATGAATAAATTATTTCCATGCTTATATCTGTAAATACAAAAAAGAGGAATAAAATCTACCTTGAACCAAAAACGAAAAAAAGAAAAAAAAACAGAACCCACCAGTTACACAGAGGAAAACCGTACCAGGGCCCTTGCTCCAGTTGTAAACAATTCTGAAGTTGGTCAGTGGTGGGGAATCATCTCCCATTCAGCCAGCATGCCCCACGCAACAAGCGTCCTCATTGCAAAGCTGGGGGCCCGTGCCGAGGCATCTGTGAGTAAACGTGGGCCGAGCCCCAGGCCAGCTGCTGCAGAAATGTTCCCACCCTTCCCAGGTAAAACACCTGAATATGTACAAGGACTTGAAAGCCTAGAGGAAGGGCCATGGAGCCACATGAGCACCAGCATGCCAGCCGACTTGGTGCCTGCAGGCCAGACAGGATGGTCCTGGCCCTGGGTGCTCTTCTGGAAGCTTTCCATTTCCCTGCCTGAGATACCCCTCCTGTCCCGGCCCACACTGCTTTCTTCCTTACTCACCTCTGCCCAGGGAGAAATCCCAGCGGCAGGTATGGGTGGCACATCCTCTTCTTTAGCAGGTGGCATCTTGGCAACTGCTGCAGAAAGTCCAGCAGAGCCCCACTCACACTGGGCAACCCACAAAGCCGTGGCCTCTCACTCCCTCCCACCAGTCCAGCCCCGAGACTGCTGACAGGGCAGAAAATGGCGTCAGGCACAGCTGCAGGTGCTCTTGCTGCCTGGAGCGGTGTTTATATTGATCTCAACCCAGGCACACCTGGGGAGGGATGGCCGGCATGGTCAGGCTTCCCAGGCCAGCCAATAATCACCCCTCAGGGGCTCACAGTTGCAGAAACTGGAACTTGCTGAATTGGCCAGGTCCAAGGAACAGGTGTGGGCTCCTGAGAGTCAGGATAGACAAGGGGCTGCAGCTCTGGCTTGTTTTCTAATTATATTATCTGGCCCATGAGTGGGAGACAACTTCAAGAAAACCCTCTCCTAATGAGAAGTACCCAGGAGTCAGGGAGAGCAGGGGTGGGTGGTGGGTGGAGACAGAGGCCTGGTGCCCCGGGTGCAGTGGAAGTCTCTGGAAGACCAGGTGGAGGGAGGCCACACAGAGTGAGGCCCAGGGTCACAGACCTGTCGGAGCTGCTGTTTGTTAGTTCAAGTCCTGCTCTGAGGTGCTCTGTGTCAGATCTGAGTGACAGGTGAGCTGGGAGTGCTCTGCAATGAGGGCGATGTGCATGGCTCCTGTGTGCCCAGCCCTGCCACGGTACCTGAAAGGGTAGCTCTGTATCCTGGGAGGGGCCTGACCACGAGATCCCCATGGGCTGCAGGGGAACCTGCCCAGGGAGCCCCATATCCTGGGAGGGGCCTGAACACGAGAGCCCCGTGGGCTGGGGTGGGGGTGGGGTACCTGCCCAGGTGAGCTCCATATCCTGGGATTGGCCTGACCTCGAGAGCCCCATGGGCTGCTGGAGTCCTGGTAAAAGATGTCAGGACAGTCAGTGAAGCCACCGAGGATATACCTCCAGTAGTTCCTAAACCCTACACCCTGCTGGTCATTCTACTAACCACCAGGACATGGTATTCTGTATTAGTCTTCAATGAAGCCTTCTTTTGTATTCTATTAGTCCCAGAGTCACAAGAAATTTTGGCTTGTGAGTGGCAGGACTCAACATACAACTAAAACAATACTTCCGGGCCGTCTTGCCCCAAGGGTTCAAAAATTCCCACACCATCTTTGGGGAAAGCTCAGCTAAAGACCTAAAAGTTCTACCTCTGGAAAAGGAAACACTCCTTCAATATGCAGACGACATTCTGATCGCCAGCCCTACTAAGGAGACCTCTGAACTACCAAGCCAATAAAGGATACAAGTTGTCCAAGAAAAAGCTCAAATATCACAGACTATGGTGACCTGCGTGGGCTGCATTCTCACAGAAGGTCGGAGAAGCCCATCCCAGGAAAGGGAAGAAACAATTTACAGCCTTACCCATTTCTAAAACTAGAAGACAGCTTAGGGGTTCCTGGGGAGGCCAGGGTTTGCTGCTTCTGGATCCCTAACTACAGTCTACTAGCTGGGCCTCTATATGAAACACTGAAAGAAAAAGATGATGATCCTTTTGAATAGAATCCAGAAGTGGCCTTTCAAGAATGGAAAGAGCAGTCAATTCAGACCCTTGCCCTGGAACTCCCTAATTTAGCTAAACCCTTTGACCTTTACATTCCTAGTGAAATTTGAATGGCCATTGGAGTATTAGTGCAAAACCTGGGACCACTTGAAATGGAACAATGCAAGAATGCCATCCAGGTAGGATAAACTACGGTCACCAAGGGGCTTGGCCCACCGCCACATCTGGCCAAGATACTGGCAGTATCTGAAAACCTGGAAATCAGCAGCCCAAAAGGCCACCTCCCTCCTAAGGGAAAAGGACCCCACGTGGTGATCCTAACCCCCAACCATGCCCTGAAGTTGCAGGGTTTGCTCCGTGGGCACACTGACCTTGAGTGAGGAGGTCCTCCAACTCCAACCTCCAGAGAGATAACTGGGGCAAAGGGGCACCATGACGACTCGTGTGACCATCACTTGACCTGGAGTTTCTCTCATAAAACAACAAGAGTGTGTCCCAAAAGAGTAGACTACTGCTTGCAGGACTTACTGCACCCAGAGGGGAGGTAATAATCTTGGCAGGGGAACCGTATATCACGCTGTCACCATAGAAAAGCCTACAGACACTGTGATGATGGTGGTCAATAAGACCGGCTGGACTCCTGTTTACTTCAAAAGGCTGTTGACTCAGTGGCCATCATGGTCCTTCATCACCACTGACCCTGGGCTGTCTGGGAGTTGAGCAGTCAGGGTGCTGACACCTGGTGCTGTTTTTACGTTAATTCAGGGGCCTAACTGAAGAAAGCACAGACTACTGGTCAGAGCATCTAGGCTGGCAGAAACGGTCAGCCTAAGGTGGCCGAACAAATGTGGGGCGGGGTGAAACTGGACCTCACAGCGTCACTGCACATCTCCTTCCTGGACCCGTAAAGGTCATTAGAATCTATAACACTACCAATACTTGTGCTCAGGCGGACGAGCAGGGAGGCAGGAGGCCTGCGGACAATCAACGTCACCTGGAGGCTGCTGGGGAGAAGTTCAGACCCTCTCCCACGGGTATGAGGGCTCCTAACTCAGCACTCAGCAGTTACAGATGAAGGGTCTGCACCCTCAGCACTCTAAGAATGAGGAAGGGGACAAAATGCAGAAGAGGGGTTTGTCCCAGGCAAAGCCCCTTAAAAATCCCTGGGAGATAAAAATAGAATCTGGGCAATAAAATAAAGTCTAACCTTTTTTATCCTTTGTGCTTTGTCTAATTTCACGTGCTCCTAGGGTCCCGCATACAGAGGTTCAACAGCCGGCACTTCAGACCAGATTTCCTAGTGCAGAATGGCTGGGTCGACACTTCAGCTCCTGGAGCACAGTGCAGACTCCGAGATATAGAGCCTGAGCTGCAGCCAACAGGGCCCTCGAGAGCTCCGCCCCCTCCCTCCCACTGACTCTGACAGGATCTCTACACAGCAGCCCAGCCCACAGCCCACGGGGTAGCACATGCTCTCACCTCTGCATTCTCTGATCAAAATATAAAGTTTCCTTTGCTTCTGAACCAAACTCAGTCTCGATCTGTTGGCTCCAATGACACTGGGCAGGGGGACACTTGTTGGGGTCCACTCTGGAGGATCAGTAACAGAAATTGAGAACATTGTAACTTCAATGAACAGATGTGTCAGCCAAACTGTAATTAACATAGAACAGTGTATAAGGCTCGGGTAAAATAAGATGTTTCTAACACTTCCATTTGATATTTCCATCACTTTATTATAAGCAAGTTCAGTGAAAGGTTTGTCTTATTTGTCAGGTCAATACTAGAGAAACGAAGTGATTTCTTTCCAAGGATGTACATCTAATAATCTTGGTTAAAGCTTCAATCTTGTTTTAAATGCTTTTCCATTGAAAATGATACCTCTCTTTCAGCTCCCCCATTTCTGAGAAGTATAAAATCTTATAATTTATTATTACCAAAGGGGAAAGGTGGGAGGAGGGATAAATTAACAGTTTGGGATTAACACATACACACTGCTATGTATAAAATCGATCATCAACAAGGAACTACTGTACAGCACAGGGAACTACACTCAATATTTTGCAATAACCTATAAGGGGAAATAATCTGAAAAAAGAATAGATATTTTTATTGACATGATCTATTAATGACAGTTAAAATGGAACCTAAGGGAAGCCGGTGGTGAGTGCTTCTGACCCTGAAGACTTCAATCATCTAAAGTTTGGACTCTGCCTACTTCCCAAGGCCCTTAATGAACATATGTGTAGCCGTAGCTTAAAAAATTCCCCAGTTTGTGTTGTGGAGAGACAGTGATTTTGAAAAAGCCCTGGTGTTCTCCTCACATGAATGGGACACTTCCTACAGCTAAAATATGCCTGTCACACCCAGAAGATGGTATACCGTCTGATCGGGAAGAGTTTGGAAAAGGCATCTCATCTCCTCATCTCCTGGTGCTCGGGTTCACCCCTCCAGCGTCTTTACGAACAGTCTCCCCACTTGGAGATGTCAGCACTGTCAACATCCTGTTGCATACAGTTTGGAATTTGTCCAGAGGATGAAGCAGAAGGAGGAGGAACAATGAGAGACAAGTCCTAGGTGTTTGGACAGGCACATGTCACTCTAATTTCCAATCAGGAAGACGAATTGACTAAAAGCTAGGGTTGCCCATGGAAACAGAATAGGGCTTGAGGAAATCCCGCTGCTTTGTGGCCAGTTCCCATAAACACAAGTTGAAAAATGGAACTCAGGGCCGCTAAAATTCACGAAACTGCAGAGTTGAAAATATCTCTCACTGAAAAATGTCTTGAGGAAAGTCAGAGAAAAGGACTTGTAAGCAACGGAGAATGGCAGGAAAGGGATTGGAAGAGGTAGAAAGGACTCGCCATTAAGCACAAGAAAAGGGGCTGAACATTGCCAACATTGCAGTTGGCCAAAAAGGGTGTATGCGTCTTTTTCTGTATATATTCAAGAAAAGGGCATACACTTTTTTAGCCAACCAAACAGGTGGGCACTGGAAATCAGTACTACAAAACATATCACTTCGCATCAGTCAGAAGAGCCTTCCTCATAAAGTGTAAACACCAGAAATGCAGGACAGGGCAAGGAGAAAAGGGAGCCCTGTGAGGCTTATAGTGGAAATGTATATTGCCAATGGTCACTCTTGAGAAGTGTATTGTGTTTACTAAAGCATCTAAAAAATGAGCTACAGAGCACAGGGCACTTGCACTCATGGACGTATATCTTGGGAAAGACAAAAATGGAGAGGACACAGGCACCCCAATGTTTACCGCCTCTCTGTTTAAAAGATCCTCGACTAGGATATAATTTATATGTCTCTGGAGGGAAAAAATGGATAGAGGTGTGGCACTTATGTAGAGTGGAATATTACTCAGCCTGAAAATCAGTGAAATATGGCCAGTTGTAACAACCCCAGAGTAGTTACGTATGATCATTCAAAGTCACATAATTCAAAAAGAAAAAGACATACGATATTACTAATACATGGAATGTAAACGTGGCTACAAATGACCTGACTTACAAAACAGAATGGGGTCTCAAATTTAGAAGACCAACTTATGTTTGCTTAAGGAAAAAGGAGAGTTGGGGAGCTGCATAAAACCAGAGATTGAAATTAGCACAGATACCGTTCCATAAGCCAAATATGTAATAAAAAAACCTACTCCCTGGTCAACGAAATGGACTCAACACGCCATATTCAAAACCTACGAATACACCTGACTAGTAAGAATCTTCAAACTCATGGATTTATATGTCTCCGTAAGTGAATCAAGCGTGAGTACAGCGGCATGAACACAGCAGTGAAAATGCGATAAATCCCATTATCAAAATAAATTACAAAAACAAAACCCAAGGACAGTGAAATAGAGAGCAATTCTTAAATAATTCATTCAGGGCTTGTGATGCAACCTGGATTTACCACATCTACACCCAGAGCTGAGTGAGACATAAGGTTGGGCACTTCGGGCTGATAGCATTGTTGAGGTTCGATGAGCAAATGCAGACCCCTTGAAGTCATACTGCATGGTACCCATTCCATGGGTCCCAAATCTCCAGGATTAAGGGATTCTTTCTTCAGCTAAAACATGCATGGGAAACCCACAGTATGGTGCACCGTGTGACCAGGATAGGTTTTCAAATGCATCTCAGTTTTCGTCCCCTTTTACTCGGGTTCACCATTCCACAACCTTTACTAACACTCTCCCCACTTGGAGAGTCAGTGCCTTTAACCTCCTGTTTGGCACAGTTTGCAATTTCTGCGCAAGATGAACAGGAATAGGGAGAACCAATGAGAGACTAGCACTAAGTGTCTGCACGGGCAAATTTAATGCTCATTTCCCACCAGGAAGAGGAATTAACCAAAGGATCAGCATGCCGTGCCGGAACCAGATTAGGGCCTGAAGCAATCCTGCGGGTTTGCGCCCAGCTCACAAGTTGCGAGTTGAAGAAAGGAGCTCAGGGGCACTGTAACTCACAAACATACAGAGTTATAAATGACAGCTATCGTCCAAAAATATATTGAAGGAAGGCTGCGAAGACGACTTGTAAGTGGGGCAGAATTGCAGGAAAACGATTTCAGGGGGTAGACGGGAATTGCATTTAAAGCATAGGAAAAGAGGCAGAACGTCGACAATGATGTTCTTGGCCAAAAAGTGTGTATGCGTTTTTTCCTGAATTTATTCAGGAAAAAAAGCATATGCGCTTTTTGGCCAACCAAGCAAGCATGTTAAAGAAATCTGCACTACAATGAAGTCTCACTGCCCCCCGGTCAAAAGGGACATCTGAAACAAGTGTAAAATCCACAAAGACAGGACAGGCCAAGGAGAACAGGGAGCCTTGTTATGCTGATGGTCGGGATGTAAATTGCCAACAGCCACTCTGGAGAAGTGTATGGTGTTTCCTGGAACCCCTGAAAAACAAAGCAACGGAGCCTACGGCACTTCCACTTATGGTCTTATAGCTTAGGGAAATTAAAATCAAAAACACACAGCCACCCCAAAGTGTCGGACGGCTCTGTTTACAAGAACCACTTCTACGGTACAAGTTAAATATCCCAGAATGTGAAAAATGGATAAAGAAGTTGTGGTACGTACGTACAATGGAATATCACTCAGCAATGAAAGCTATATCATCAGGCACATCGCGGCATAATGAGTGGATTCAGGTACGATGATTCTAAGGGAAATAAGTCACTCAGAAAATGAAACATCATAAGATATCACTAATACATGGAATGTAAACTTTGATACACATGAACTGAATTATAAAACAGAACAGGGTCTCAAATTTAGAAAACCAACTTATGCTTGCTTAAGGGGAAAGGTGAGTTGGGGTGCTGCATAAAACCAGAGATAGAAATTAGCACAGATACCTTTCCATAAGCCAAATATGTAATAGCCCAGACCTACCCCTGGCTCAACGAAATGGACTAAACACCCCATATTCAACGCCTAGGAATACACCTGACTAGTAAGAATCTTCAAACCCATGGATTTATATGTCTCCGTAAGAGAGTGAAGCGTGTGTACAGCGGCATGAACGCAGCAGAGAAAATCCGATAAATCCCATTATCAAAATGAATTACAAAAACAAAACACAAGGACAGTGAAATAGAGAGCAATTCGTAAATAATTCATTCAGGGCTTGTGATGCAACCTGGATTTACCACATCTACACCCAGAGCTGAGTGAGACATAAGGTTGGGCACTTCGGGCTGATAGCATTTGTGAGGTTCGATGAGCAAATGCAGACCCTTTGAAGTCATACTGCATGGTACCCATTCCATGGTTCCCACCTCTACAGATTTAAGGGATTCTTCCTTCAGCTAAAACATGCATGGGAAACCCACAGTATGGTGCACCGTGTGACCGACAAACGTTTTCAAATGCATCTCAGTTTTTGTCCCCTTTTACTTGGGTTCACCATTCCAGACCCTTTACTAACACTCTCACCACTTGGAGAGTAGGTGCCTTTAACCCCCGGTTGGGCACAGTTTGCAATTTCTGCGCAAGATGAACAGGAATAGGGAGAACCAATGAGAGACTAGCTGTAGGTGTCTACACGCGCAAATTTAACGCTCATTTCGCACCAGGAGGAGGAATTAACCAAAGGCTCAGCATGCCGTGCCTGAACCATATTAGGGCCTGACAATCGTGCGGGTTTGCATTCAGCTCACAAGATAGCGAGTTGAAGAAAGGAGCTCAGGGGCACTGTAACTCACAAACCTGCAGAGTAATAAATGACAGCTATCGTCCAAAAATATATTGAAGGAGGTCTGCAAAGACGACTTGTAAGCGGGACAGATTTGCAGGAAAACGATTTCAGGGGGTAGACGGGAATTGCATTTAAAGCATAGGAAAAGAGGCAAAACGTCAACAATGATGCTCTTGGCCAAAAAGGGCGTATGCGGTTTTTCCTGAATATATTCAGGAAAAAACGCATACGCACTTTTTGGCCAACCAAGAAAGCATGTTAAAGAAATCTGCACTACAATGAAGTCTCACTGCCCCCCGGTCAAAAGGGCCATCTGAAAAAAGTGTAAAATCCAGAAATGCAGCACAGGCCATGGAGAACAGGGAGCCTTGCTATGTTGATGGGCGGGATGTAAATTGCCAACAGCCACTCTGGACAAGTGTATGGTGATTCCTGGAACACCTAAAAAACAAAGCAACGGAGCCTACGGCACTTCCACTTACGGTCCTATAGCTTAGGGAAATTAAAATCAAAAACACACAAACACCCCAAAGTTTCGGACGGCTCTGTTTAGAAGAACCTCCTCTACGGTACAAGTTAAATATCCCAGAATGTGAAAAATGGATAAAGTAGTAGTGGTACCTACATACATGGAATATCACTCAGCAATGAAATCTATGACATCAGGCCCGTCGCGGAATAATGAGTGGATTCAGGTACGATGATTCTAAGTGAAATAAGTCACACAGAAAATGAAACATCATAAGATATCACTAATAAACCGAATGTAAACTTGGCTACACATGAACTGAATTACAAAACAGAACAGGGCCTCAAATTTAGAAAACCAACTTATGCTTGCTTAAGGGGAAAGGTGAGTTGGGGTGCTGCATAAAACCAGAGATAGAAATTAGCACAGATACCTTTCCATAAGCCAAATATGTAATAGTCAAGACCTACCCCTTGCTCAACGAAATGGACTAAACACCCCATATTCAACGCCTAGGAATACACCTGACTAGTAAGAATCTTCAAACCCATGGATTTATATGTCTCCGTAAGAGAATGAAGCGTGTGTACAGCGGCATGAATGCAGCAGAGAAAATCCGATAAATCCCATTATCAAAATGAATTACACAAACAAAACCCAAGGACAGTGAAATAGAGAGCAATTCTTAAATAATTCATTCAGGGCTTGTGATGCAACCTGGATTTACCACATCTACACCCAGAGCTGAGTGAGACATAAGGTTGGGCACTTCGGGCTGATAGCATTGGTGAGGTTCGATGAGCAAATGCAGACCCTTTGAAGTCATACAGCATGGTACCCATTCCATGGGTCCCAACTCTCCAAGATTAAGGGATTCTTCCTTCAGCTAAAACATGCATGGGAAACCCACAGTATGGTGCACCGTGTGACTGGCAAACGTTTTCAAATGCATCTCAGTTTTCGTCCCCTTTTACTCGGGTTCACCATTCCAGACCCTTTACGAACACTCTCCCCACTTGGAGAGTCAGTGCCTTTAACCTCCTGTTGGGCACAGTTTGCAATTTCTGCGCAAGATGAAAAGGAATAGGGAGAACCAATGAGAGACTAGCTCTAGGTGTCTGCACGGGCAAATTTAACGCTCATTTCCCACCAGGAAGAGGAATTAACCAAAGGCTCAGCATGCCGTGCCGGGACCAGATTAGGGCCTGAGGCAATCCTGTGGGTTTGCGGCCAGCTCACAAGATAGCGAGTTGAAGAAAGGAGCTCAGGGGCACTGTAACTCACAAACCTGCAGAGTTATAAATGACAGCTATCGTCCAAAAATATATTGAAGTAAGGCTGCGAATACGACTTGTAAGTGGGACAGATTTACAGGAAAACGATTTCAGGGGGTAGACGGGAATTGCATTTAAAGCATAGGAAAAGAGGCAGAACGTCGACAATGATGCTCTTGGCCAAAAAGGGCGTATGCGTTTTTTCCTGAATATATTCAGGAAAAAACGCATACGCCCTTTTTGGCCAACCAAGCAAGCATGTTAAAGAAATCTGCACTACAATGAAGTCTCACTGCCCCCCGGTCAAAAGGGCCATCTGAAAAAAGTGTAAAATCCAGAAAGGCAGCACAGGCCATGGAGAACAGGGAGCCTTGTTATGCTGATGGGCGGGATGTAAATTGCCAACAGCCACTCTGGAGAAGTGTATGGTGTTTCCCGTAACACCGAAAAAACAAAGCTACGGAGCCTACGGCACTTCCACTTATGGTCCTATAGCTTAGGGAAATTAAAATCAAAAACACACAGCCACCCCAAAGTGTTGGACGGCTCTGTTAACAAGAACCTCGTCTACGGTACAAGTTAAATATCCCAGAATGTGAAAAATGGATAAAGAAGTTGTGGTACGTACGTACAATGGAATATCACTCAGCAATGAAATCTATGACATCAGGCCCGTCGCGGAATAATGAGTGGATTCAGGTACGATGATTCTAAGTGAAATAAGTCACACATAAAATGAAACATCATAAGATATCACTAATACACCGAATGTAAACTTGGCTACACATGAACTGAATTACAAAACAGAACAGGGTCTGAAATTTAGAAAACCAACTTATGCTTGCTTAAGGGGAAAGGTGAGTTGGGGTGCTGCATAAAACCAGAGATAGAAATTAGCACAGATACCTTTCCATAAGCCAAATATGTAATAGTCAAGACCTACCCCTTGCTCAATGAAATGGACTAAACACCCCATATTCAACGCCTAGGAATACACCTGACTAGTAAGAATCTTCAAACCCATGGATTTATATGTCTCCGTAAGAGAATGAAGCGTGTGTACAGCGGCATGAATGCAGCAGAGAAAATCCGATAAATCCCATTATCAAAATGAATTACACAAACAAAACCCAAGGACAGTGAAATAGAGTGCAATTCTTAAATAATTCATTCAGGGCTTGTGATGCAACCTGGATTTACCACATCTACACCCAGAGCTGAGTGAGACATAAGGTTGGGCACTTCGGGCTGATAGCATTGGTGAGGTTCGATGAGCAAATGCAGACCCTTTGAAGTCATACAGCATGGTACCCATTCCATGGGTCCCAACTCTCCAAGATTAAGGGATTCTTCCTTCAGCTAAAACATGCATGGGAAACCCACAGTATGGTGCACCGTGTGACTGGCAAACGTTTTCAAATGCATCTCAGATTTCGTCCCCTTTTACTCGGGTTCACCATTCCAGACCCTTTACGAACACTCTCCCCACTTGGAGAGTCAGTGCCTTTAACCTCCTGTTGGGCACAGTTTGCAATTTCTGCGCAAGATGAAAAGGAATAGGGAGAACCAATGAGAGACTAGCTCTAGGTGTCTGAACGGGCAAATTTAACGCTCATTTCCCACCAGGAAGAGGAATTAACCAAAGGCTCAGCATGCCGTGCCGGAACCAGATTAGGGCCTGAGGCAATCCTGTGGGTTTGCGGCCAGCTCACAAGATAGCGAGTTGAAGAAAGGAGCTCAGGGGCACTGTAACTCACAAACCTGCAGAGTTATAAATGACAGCTATCGTCCAAAAATATATTGAAGGAAGGCTGCGAAGACGACTTGTAAGTGGGACAGATTTACAGGAAAACGATTTCAGGGGGTAGACGGGAATTGCATTTAAAGCATAGGAAAAGAGGCAGAACGTCGACAATGATACTCTTGGCCAAAAAGGGCGTATGCGTTTTTTCCTGAATATATTCAGGAAAAAACGCATACGCCCTTTTTGGCCAACCAAGCAAGCATGTTAAAGAAATCTGCACTACAATGAAGTCTCACTGCCCCCCGGTCAAAAGGGCCATCTGAAAAAAGTGTAAAATCCAGAAAGGCAGCACAGGCCATGGAGAACAGGGAGCCTTGTTATGCTGATGGGCGGGATGTAAATTGCCAACAGCCACTCTGGAGAAGTGTATGGTGTTTCCCGGAACACCGAAAAAACAAAGCTACGGAGCCTACGGCACTTCCACTTATGGTCCTATAGCTTAGGGAAATTAAAATCAAAAACACACAGCCACCCCAAAGCGTCGGACGGCTCTTTTTACAAGAACCTCGTCTACGGTACAAGTTAAATATCCCAGAATGTGAAAAATGGATAAAGAATTTGTGGTACGTACGTACAATGGAATATCACTCAGCAATGAAATCTATGTCATCAGGCCCGTCGCGGCATAATGAGTGGATTCAGGTACGATGATTCTAAGTGAAATAAGTCACACAGAAAATGAAACATCATAAGATATCACTACTACACGGAATGTAAACTTGGCTTCACATGAACTGAATTACAAAACAGAACAGGGTCTCAAATTTAGAAAACCAACTTATGCTTGCTTAAGGGGAAAGGTGAGTTGGGGTGCTGCATAAAACCAGAGATAGAAATTAGCACAGATACCTTTCCATAAGCCAAATATGTAATAGTCAAGACCTACACCTTGCTCAACGAAATGGACTAAACACCCCATATTCAACGCCTAGGAATACACCTGACTAGTAAGAATCTTCAAACCCATGGATTTATATGTCTCCGTAAGAGAATGAAGCGTGTGTACAGCGGCATGAATGCAGCAGAGAAAATCCGATAAATCCCATTATCAAAATGAATTACACAAAAAAAACCCAAGGACAGTGAGATAGAGAGCAATTCTTAAATAATTCATTCAGGGCTTGTGATGCAACCTGGATTTACCACATCTACACCCAAAGCTGAGTGAGACATAAGGTTGGGCACTTCGGGCTGATAGCATTGGTGAGGTTCGATGAGCAAATGCAGACCCTTTGAAGTCATACAGCATGGTACCCATTCCATGGGTCCCAACTCTCCAAGTTGAAGGGATTCTTCCTTCAGCTAAAACATGCATGGGAAACCCACAGTATGGTGCACAGTGTGACTGGCAAACGTTTTCAAATGCATCTCAGTTTTCGTCCCCTTTTACTCGGGTTCACCATTCCAGACCCTTTACGAACACTCTCCCCACTTGGAGAGTCAGTGCCTTTAACCTCCTGTTGGGCACAGTTTGCAATTTCTGCGCAAGATGAAAAGGAATAGGGAGAACCAATGAGAGACTAGCTCTAGGTGTCTGCACGGGCAAATTTAACCCTCATTTCCCACCAGGAAGAGGAATTAACCAAAGGCTCAGCATGCCGTGCCGGAACCAGATTAGGGCCTGAGGCAATCCTGTGGGTTTGCGGCCAGCTCACAAGATAGCGAGTTGAAGAAATGAGCTCAGGGACACTGTAACTCACAAACCTGCAGAGTTATAAATGACAGCTATCGTCCAAAAATATATTGAAAGAAGGCTGCGAAGACGACTTGCAAGTGGGGAAGAATTGCAGGAAAACGATTTCAGGGGGTAGACGGGAATTGCATTTAAAGCATAGAAAAAGAGGCAGAACGTCGACAATGATGCTCTTGGCCAAAAAGGGCGTATGCGTTTTTTCCTGAATGGAAAAAACGCATACGCACTTTTTGGCCAACCAAGCAAGCATGTTAAAGAAATCTGCACTACAATGAAGTCTCACTGCCCCCCGGTCAAAAGGGCCATCTGAAAAAAGTGTAAAATCCAGAAAGGCAGCACAGGCCATGGAGAACAGGGAGCCTTGTTATGCTGATGGGCGGGATGTAAATTGCCAACAGCCACTCTGGAGAAGTGTATGGTGTTTCCCGGAACACCGAAGAAACAAAGCTACGGAGCCTATGGCCCTTCCACTTATGGTCCTATAGCTTAGGGAAATTAAAATCAAAAACACACAGCCACCCCAAAGTGTTGAACGGCTCTGTTAACAAGAACCTCGACTACGGTACAAGTTAAATATCCCAGAATGTGAAAAATGGATAAAGAAGTTGTGGTACGTACGTACAATGGAATATCACTCAGCAATGAAATCTATGTCATCAGGCCCGTCGCGGCATAATGAGTGGATTCAGGTACGATGATTCTAAGTGAAATAAGTCACACAGAAAATGAAACATCATAAGATATCACTACTACACGGAATGTAAACTTGGCTACACATGAACTGAATTACAAAACAGAACAGGGTCTCAAATTTAGAAAACCAACTCATGCTTGCTTAAGGGGAAAGGTGAGTTGGGGTGCTGCATAAAACCAGAGATAGAAATTAGCACAGATACCTTTCCATAAGCCAAATATGTAATAGTCAAGACCTACCCCTTGCTCAACGAAATGGACTAAACACCCCATATTCAACGCCTAGGAATACACCTGACTAGTAAGAATCTTCAAACCCATGGATTTATATGTCTCCGTAAGAGAATGAAGCGTGTGTACAGCGGCATGAATGCAGCAGAGAAAATCCGATAAATCCCATTATCAAAATGAATTACACAAACAAAACCCAAGGACAGTGAGATAGAGAGCAATTCTTAAATAATTCATTCAGGGCTTGTGATGCAACCTGGATTTACCACAGCTACACCCAGAGCTGAGTGAGACATAAGGTTGGGCACTTCGGGCTGATAGCATTGGTGAGGTTCGATGAGCAAATGCAGACCCTTTGAAGTCATACAGCATGGTACCCATTCCATGGGTCCCAACTCTCCAAGTTTAAGGGATTCTTCCTTCAGCTAAAACATGCATGGGAAACCCACAGTATGGTGCACAGTGTGACTGGCAAACGTTTTCAAATGCATCTCAGTTTTCGTCCCCTTTTACTCGGGTTCACCATTCCAGACCCTTTACGAACACTCTCCCCACTTGGAGAGTCAGTGCCTTTAACCTCCTGTTGGGCACAGTTTGCAATTTCTGCGCAAGATGAAAAGGAATAGGGAGAACGAATGAGAGACTAGCTCTAGGTGTCTGCACGGGCAAATTTAACGCTCATTTCCCACCAGGAAGAGGAATTAACCAAAGGCTCAGCATGCCGTGCCGGAACCAGATTAGGGCCTGAGGCAATCCTGTGGGTTTGCGGCCAGCTCACAAGATAGCGAGTTGAAGAAATGAGCTCAGGGGCACTGTAACTCACAAACCTGCAGAGTTATAAATGACAGCTATCGTCCAAAAATATATTGAAAGAAGGCTGCGAAGACGACTTTCAAGGGGGGAAGAATTGCAGGAAAACGATTTCAGGGGGTAGACGGGAATTGCATTTAAAGCATAGAAAAAGAGGCAGAACGTCGACAATGATGCTCTTGGCCAAAAAGGGCGTATGCGTTTTTTCCTGAATATATTCAGGAAAAAACGCATACGCCCTTTTTGGCCAACCAAGCAAGCATGTTAAAGAAATCGGCACTACAATGAAGTCTCACTGCCCCCCGGTCAAAAGGGCCATCTGAAAAAAGTGTAAAATCCAGAAAGGCAGCACAGGCCATGGAGAACAGGGAGCCTTGTTATGCTGATGGGCGGGATGTAAATTGCCAACAGCCACTCTGGAGAAGTGTATGGTGTTTCCCGGAACACCGAAGAAACAAAGCTACGGAGCCTACGGCACTTCCACTTATGGTCCTATAGCTTAGGGAAATTAAAATCAGAAACACACAGCCACCCCAAAGTGTCGGACGGCTCTGTTTACAAGAACCTCGTCTACGGTACAAGTTAAATATCCCAGAATGTGAAAAATGGATAAAGAAGTTGTGGTACGTACGTACAATGGAATATCACTCAGCAATGAAATCTATGTCATCAGGCCCGTCGCGGCATAATGAGTGGATTCAGGTACGATGATTCTAAGTGAAATAAGTCACACAGAAAATGAAACATCATAAGATATCACTACTACACGGAATGTAAACTTGGCTACACATGAACTGAATTACAAAACAGAACAGGGCCTCAAATTTAGAAAACCAACTTATGCTTGCTTAAGGGGAAAGGTGAGTTGGGGTGCTGCATAAAACCAGAGATAGAAATTAGCACAGATACCTTTCCATAAGCCAAATATGTAATAGTCAAGACCTACCCCTTGCTCAACGAAATGGACTAAACACCCCATATTCAACGCCTAGGAATACACCTGACTAGTAAGAAACTTCAAACCCATGGATTTATATGTCTCCGTAAGAGAATGAAGCATGTGTACAGCGGCATGAATGCAGCAGAGAAAATCCGATAAATCCCATTATCAAAATGAATTACACAAACAAAACCCAAGGACAGTGAAATAGAGAGCAATTCTTAAATAATTCATTCAGGGCTTGTGATGCAACCTGGATTTACCACATCTACACCCAGAGCTGAGTGAGACATAAGGTTGGGCACTTCGGGCTGATAGCATTGGTGAGGTTCGATGAGCAAATGCAGACCCTTTGAAGTCATACAGCATGGTACCCGTTCCATGGGTCCCAACTCTCCAAGTTTAAGGGATTCTTCCTTCAGCTAAAACATGCATGGGAAACCCACAGTATGGTGCACCGTGTGACTGGCAAACGTTTTCAAATGCATCTCAGTTTTCGTCCCCTTTTACTCGGGTTCACCATTCCAGACCCTTTACGAACACTCTCCCCACTTGGAGAGTCAGTGCCTTTAACCTCCTGTTGGGCACAGTTTGCAATTTCTGCGCAAGATGAAAAGGAATAGGGAGAACGAATGAGAGACTAGCTCTAGGTGTCTGCACGGGCAAATTTAACGCTCATTTCCCACCAGGAAGAGGAATTAACCAAAGGCTCAGCATGCCGTGCCGGAACCAGATTAGGGCCTGAGGCAATCCTGTGGGTTTGCGGCCAGCTCACAAGATAGCGAGTTGAAGAAATGAGCTCAGGGGCACTGTAACTCACAAACCTGCAGAGTTATAAATGACAGCTATCGTCCAAAAATATATTGAAAGAAGGCTGCGAAGACGACTTGTAAGTGGGGCAGAATTGCAGGAAAACGATTTCAGGGGGTACACGGGAATTGCATTTAAAGCATAGGAAAAGAGGCAGAACGTCGACAATGATGCTCTTGGCCAAAAAGGGCGTATGCGTTTTTTCCTGAATGGAAAAAACGCATACGCACTTTTTGGCCAACCAAGCAAGCATGTTAAAGAAATCTGCACTACAATGAAGTCTCACTGCCCCCCGGTCAAAAGGGCCATCTGAAAAAAGTGTAAAATCCAGAAAGGCAGCACAGGCCATGGAGAACAGGGAGCCTTGTTATGCTGATGGGCGGGATGTAAATTGCCAACAGCCACTCTGGAGAAGTGTATGGTGTTTCCCGGAACACCGAAGAAACAAAGCTACGGAGCCTATGGCCCTTCCACTTATGGTCCTATAGCTTAGAGAAATTAAAATCAAAAACACACAGCCACCCCAAAGCGTCGGACGGCTCTGTTTACAAGAACCTCGTCTACGGTACAAGTTAAATATCCCAGAATGTGAAAAATTGATAAAGAAGTTGTGGTACGTACGTACAATGGAATATCACTCAGCAATGAAATCTATGTCATCAGGCCCGTCGCGGCATAATGAGTGGATTCAGGTACGATGATTCTAAGTGAAATAAGTCACACAGAAAATGAAACATCATAAGATATCACTACTACATGGAATGTAAACTTGGCTACACATGAACTGAATTACAAAACAGAACAGGGTCTCAAATTTAGAAAACCAACTTATGCTTGCTTAAGGGGAAAGGTGAGTTGGGGTGCTGCATAAAACCAGAGATAGAAATTAGCACAGATACCTTTCCATAAGCCAAATATGTAATAGTCAAGACCTACACCTTGCTCAACGAAATGGACTAAACACCCCATATTCAACGCCTAGGAATACACCTGACTAGTAAGAATCTTCAAACCCATGGATTTATATGTCTCCGTAAGAGAATGAAGCGTGTGTACAGCGGCATGAATGCAGCAGAGAAAATCCGATAAATCCCATTATCAAAATGAATTACACAAAAAAAACCCAAGGACAGTGAGATAGAGAGCAATTCTTAAATAATTCATTCAGGGCTTGTGATGCAACCTGGATTTACCACATCTACACCCAGAGCTGAGTGAGACATAAGGTTGGGCACTTCGGGCTGATAGCATTGGTGAGGTTCGATGAGCAAATGCAGACACTTTGAAGTCATACAGCATGGTACCCATTCCATGGGTCCCAACTCTCCAAGTTTAAGGGATTCTTCCTTCAGCTAAAACATGCACGGGAAACCCACAGTATGGTGCACAGTGTGACTGGCAAACGTTTTCAAATGCATCTCAGTTTTCGTCCCCTTTTACTCGGGTTCACCATTCCAGACCCTTTACGAACACTCTCCCCACTTGGAGAGTCAGTGCCTTTAACCTCCTGTTGGGCACAGTTTGCAATTTCTGCGCAAGATGAAAAGGAATAGGGAGAACCAATGAGAGACTAGCTCTAGGTGTCTGCACGGGCAAATTTAACGCTCATTTCCCACCAGGAAGAGGAATTAACCAAAGGCTCAGCATGCCGTGCCGGAACCAGATTAGGGCCTGAGGCAATCCTGTGGGTTTGCGGCCAGCTCACAAGATAGCGAGTTGAAGAAATGAGCTCAGGGACACTGTAACTCACAAACCTGCAGAGTTATAAATGACAGCTATCGTCCAAAAATATATTGAAAGAAGGCTGCGAAGACGACTTGCAAGTGGGGAAGAATTGCAGGAAAACGATTTCAGGGGGTAGACGGGAATTGCATTTAAAGCATAGAAAAAGAGGCAGAACGTCGACAATGATGCTCTTGGCCAAAAAGGGCGTATGCGTTTTTTCCTGAATGGAAAAAACGCATACGCACTTTTTGGCCAACCAAGCAAGCATGTTAAAGAAATCTGCACTACAATGAAGTCTCACTGCCCCCCGGTCAAAAGGGCCATCTGAAAAAAGTGTAAAATCCAGAAAGGCAGCACAGGCCATGGAGAACAGGGAGCCTTGTTATGCTGATGGGCGGGATGTAAATTGCCAACAGCCACTCTGGAGAAGTGTATGGTGTTTCCCGGAACACCGAAGAAACAAAGCTACGGAGCCTATGGCCCTTCCACTTATGGTCCTATAGCTTAGGGAAATTAAAATCAAAAACACACAGCCACCCCAAAGTGTTGAACGGCTCTGTTAACAAGAACCTCGACTACGGTACAAGTTAAATATCCCAAAATGTGAAAAATGGATAAAGAAGTTGTGGTACGTACGTACAATGGAATATCACTCAGCAATGAAATCTATGTCATCAGGCCCGTCGTGGCATAATGAGTGGATTCAGGTACGATGATTCTAAGTGAAATAAGTCACACAGAAAATGAAACATCATAAGATATCACTACTACACGGAATGTAAACTTGGCTACACATGAACTGAATTACAAAACAGAACAGGGTCTCAAATTTAGAAAACCAACTTATGCTTGCTTAAGGGGAAAGGTGAGTTGGGGTGCTGCATAAAACCAGAGATAGAAATTAGCACAGATACCTTTCCATAAGCCAAATATGTAATAGTCAAGACCTACCCCTTGCTCAACGAAATGGACTAAACACCCCATATTCAACGCCTAGGAATACACCTGACTAGTAAGAATCTTCAAACCCATGGATTTATATGTCTCCATAAGAGAATGAAGCGTGTGTACATCGGCATGAATGCAGCAGAGAAAATCCGATAAATCCCATTATCAAAATGAATTACACAAACAAAACCCAAGGACAGTGAGATAGAGAGCAATTCTTAAATAATTCATTCAGGGCTTGTGATGCAACCTGGATTTACCACATCTACACCCAGAGCTGAGTGAGACATAAGGTTGGGCACTTCGGGCTGATAGCATTGGTGAGGTTCGATGAGCAAATGCAGACCCTTTGAAGTCATACAGCATGGTACCCATTCCATGGGTCCCAACTCTCCAAGTTTAAAGGATTCTTCCTTCAGCTAAAACATGCATGGGAAACCCACAGTATGGTGCACCGTGTGACTGGCAAACGTTTTCAAATGCATCTCAGTTTTCGTCCCCTTTTACTCGGGTTCACCATTCCAGACCCTTTACGAACACTCTCCTCACTTGGAGAGTCAGTGCCTTTAACCTCCTGTTGGGCACAGTTTGCAATTTCTGCGCAAGATAAAAAGGAATAGGGAGAACGAATGAGAGACTATCTCTAGGTGTCTGCACGGGCAAATTTAACGCTCATTTCCCACCAGGAAGAGGAATTAACCAAAGGCTCAGCATGCCGTGCCGGAACCAGATTAGGGCCTGAGGCAATCCTGTGGGTTTGCGGCCAGCTCACAAGATAGCGAGTTGAAGAAATGAGCTCAGGGGCACTGTAACTCACAAACCTGCAGAGTTATAAATGACAGCTATCGTCCAAAAATATATTGAAAGAAGGCTGCGAAGACGACTTGTAAGTGGGGCAGAATTGCAGGAAAACGATTTCAGGGGGTACACGGGAATTGCATTTAAAGCATAGGAAAAGAGGCAGAATGTCGACAATGATGCTCTTGGCCAAAAAGGGCGTATGCGTTTTTTCCTGAATATATTCAGGAAAAAACGCATACGCCCTTTTTGGCCAACCAAGCAAGCATGTTAAAGAAATCTGCACTACAATGAAGTCTCACTGCCCCCCGGTCAAAAGGGCCATCTGAAAAAAGTGTAAAATCCAGAAAGGCAGCACAGGCCATGGAGAACAGGGAGCCTTGTTATGCTGATAGGCGGGATGTAAATTGCCAACAGCCACTCTGGAGAAGTGTATGGTGTTTCCCGGAACACCGAAGAAAGAAAGCTACGGAGCCTACGGCACTTCCACTTATGGTCCTATAGCTTAGGGAAATTAAAATCAAAAACACACAGCCACCCCAAAGCGTCGGACGGCTCTGTTTACAAGAACCTCGTCTACGGTACAAGTTAAATATCCCAGAATGTGAAAAATTGATACAGAAGTTGTGGTACGTACGTACAATGGAATATCACTCAGCAATGAAATCTATGTCATCAGGCCCGTCGCGGCATAATGAGTGGATTCAGGTACGATGATTCTAAGTGAAATAAGTCACACAGAAAATGAAACATCATAAGATATCACTACTACACGGAATGTAAACTTGGCTACACATGAACTGAATTACAAAACAGAACAGGGTCTCAAATTTAGAAAACCAACTTATGCTTGCTTAAGGGGAAAGGTGAGTTGGGGTGCTGCATAAAACCAGAGATAGAAATTAGCACAGATACCTTTCCATAAGCCAAATATGTAATAGTCAAGACCTACACCTTGCTCAACGAAATGGACTAAACACCCCATATTCAACGCCTAGGAATACACCTGACTAGTAAGAATCTTCAAACCCATGGATTTATATGTCTCCGTAAGAGAATGAAGCGTGTGTACAGCGGCATGAATGCAGCAGAGAAAATCCGATAAATCCCATTATCAAAATGAATTACACAAAAAAAACCCAAGGACAGTGAGATAGAGAGCAATTCTTAAATAATTCATTCAGGGCTTGTGATGCAACCTGGATTTACCACATCTACACCCAGAGCTGAGTGAGACATAAGGTTGGGCACTTCGGGCTGATAGCATTGGTGAGGTTCGATGAGCAAATGCAGACCCTTTGAAGTCATACAGCATGGTACCCATTCCATGGGTCCCAACTCTCCAAGATTAAGGGATTCTTCCTTCAGCTAAAACATGCATGGGAAACCCACAGTATGGTGCACCGTGTGACTGGCAAACGTTTTCAAATGCATCTCAGTTTTCGTCCCCTTTTACTCGGGTTCACCATTCCAGACCCTTTACGAACACTCTCCCCACTTGGAGAGTCAGTGCCTTTAACCTCCTGTTGGGCACAGTTTGCAATTTCTGCGCAAGATGAAAAGGAATAGGGAGAACGAATGAGAGACTAGCTCTAGGTGTCTGCATGGGCAAATTTAACGCTCATTTCCCACCAGGAAGAGGAATTAACCAAAGGCTCAGCATGCCGTGCCGGAACCAGATTAGGGCCTGAGGCAATCCTGTGGGTTTGCGGCCAGCTCACAAGATAGCGAGTTGAAGAAATGAGCTCAGGGACACTGTAACTCACAAACCTGCAGAGTTATAAATGACAGCTATCGTCCAAAAATATATTGAAAGAAGGCTGCGAAGACGACTTGCAAGTGGGGAAGAATTGCAGGAAAACGATTTCAGGGGGTAGACGGGAATTGCATTTAAAGCATAGAAAAAGAGGCAGAACGTCGACAATGATGCTCTTGGCCAAAAAGGGCGTATGCGTTTTTTCCTGAATGGAAAAAACGCATACGCACTTTTTGGCCAACCAAGCAAGCATGTTAAAGAAATCTGCACTACAATGAAGTCTCACTGCCCCCCGGTCAAAAGGGCCATCTGAAAAAAGTGTAAAATCCAGAAAGGCAGCACAGGCCATGGAGAACAGGGAGCCTTGTTATGCTGATGGGCGGGATGTAAATTGCCAACAGCCACTCTGGAGAAGTGTATGGTGTTTCCCGGAACACCGAAGAAACAAAGCTACGGAGCCTATGGCCCTTCCACTTATGGTCCTATAGCTTAGGGAAATTAAAATCAAAAACACACAGCCACCCCAAAGTGTTGAACGGCTCTGTTAACAAGAACCTCGACTACGGTACAAGTTAAATATCCCAGAATGTGAAAAATGGATAAAGAAGTTGTGGTACGTACGTACAATGGAATATCACTCAGCAATGAAATCTATGTCATCAGGCCCGTCGCGGCATAATGAGTGGATTCAGGTACGATGATTCTAAGTGAAATAAGTCACACAGAAAATGAAACATCATAAGATATCACTACTACACGGAATGTAAACTTGGCTACACATGAACTGAATTACAAAACAGAACAGGGTCTCAAATTTAGAAAACCAACTTATGCTTGCTTAAGGGGAAAGGTGAGTTGGGGTGCTGCATAAAACCAGAGATAGAAATTAGCACAGATACCTTTCCATAAGCCAAATATGTAATAGTCAAGACCTACCCCTTGCTCAACGAAATGGACTAAACACCCCATATTCAACGCCTAGGAATACACCTGACTAGTAAGAATCTTCAAACCCATGGATTTATATGTCTCCGTAAGAGAATGAAGCGTGTGTACAGCGGCATGAATGCAGCAGAGAAAATCCGATAAATCCCATTATCAAAATGAATTACACAAACAAAACCCAAGGACAGTGAGATAGAGAGCAATTCTTAAATAATTCATTCAGGGCTTGTGATGCAACCTGGATTTACCACATCTACACCCAGAGCTGAGTGAGACATAAGGTTGGGCACTTCGGGCTGATAGCATTGGTGAGGTTCGATGAGCAAATGCAGACCCTTTGAAGTCATACAGCATGGTACCCATTCCATGGGTCCCAACTCTCCAAGTTTAAGGGATTCTTCCTTCAGCTAAAACATGCATGGGAAACCCACAGTATGGTGCACAGTGTGACTGGCAAACGTTTTCAAATGCATCTCAGTTTTCGTCCCCTTTTACTCGGGTTCACCATTCCAGACCCTTTACGAACACTCTCCCCACTTGGAGAGTCAGTGCCTTTAACCTCCTGTTGGGCACAGTTTGCAATTTCTGCGCAAGATGAAAAGGAATAGGGAGAACGAATGAGAGACTAGCTCTAGGTGTCTGCACGGGCAAATTTAACGCTCATTTCCCACCAGGAAGAGGAATTAACCAAAGGCTCAGCATGCCGTGCCGGAACCAGATTAGGGCCTGAGGCAATCCTGTGGGTTTGCGACCAGCTCAAAAGATAGCGAGTTGAAGAAATGAGCTCAGGGACACTGTAACTCACAAACCTGCAGAGTTATAAATGACAGCTATCGTCCAAAAATATATTGAAAGAAGGCTGCGAAGACGACTTTCAAGTGGGGAAGAATTGCAGGAAAACGATTTCAGGGGGTAGACGGGAATTGCATTTAAAGCATAGAAAAAGAGGCAGAACGTCGACAATGATGCTCTTGGCCAAAAAGGGCGTATGCGTTTTTTCCTGAATATATTCAGGAAAAAACGCATACGCCCTTTTTGGCCAACCAAGCAAGCATGTTAAAGAAATCGGCACTACAATGAAGTCTCACTGCCCCCCGGTCAAAAGGGCCATCTGAAAAAAGTGTAAAATCCAGAAAGGCAGCACAGGCCATGGAGAACAGGGAGCCTTGTTATGCTGATGGGCGGGATGTAAATTGCCAACAGCCACTCTGGAGAAGTGTATGGTGTTTCCCGGAACACCGAAGAAACAAAGCTACGGAGCCTACGGCACTTCCACTTATGGTCCTATAGCTTAGGGAAATTAAAATCAGAAACACACAGCCACCCCAAAGTGTCGGACGGCTCTGTTTACAAGAACCTCGTCTACGGTACAAGTTAAATATCCCAGAATGTGAAAAATGGATAAAGAAGTTGTGGTACGTACGTACAATGGAATATCACTCAGCAATGAAATCTATGTCATCAGGCCCGTCGCGGCATAATGAGTGGATTCAGGTACGATGATTCTAAGTGAAATAAGTCACACAGAAAATGAAACATCATAAGATATCACTACTACACGGAATGTAAACTTGGCTACACATGAACTGAATTACAAAACAGAACAGGGCCTCAAATTTAGAAAACCAACTTATGCTTGCTTAAGGGGAAAGGTGAGTTGGGGTGCTGCATAAAACCAGAGATAGAAATTAGCACAGATACCTTTCCATAAGCCAAATATGTAATAGTCAAGACCTACCCCTTGCTCAACGAAATGGACTAAACACCCCATATTCAACGCCTAGGAATACACCTGACTAGTAAGAAACTTCAAACCCATGGATTTATATGTCTCCGTAAGAGAATGAAGCATGTGTACAGCGGCATGAATGCAGCAGAGAAAATCCGATAAATCCCATTATCAAAATGAATTACACAAACAAAACCCAAGGACAGTGAAATAGAGAGCAATTCTTAAATAATTCATTCAGGGCTTGTGATGCAACCTGGATTTACCACATCTACACCCAGAGCTGAGTGAGACATAAGGTTGGGCACTTCGGGCTGATAGCATTGGTGAGGTTCGATGAGCAAATGCAGACCCTTTGAAGTCATACAGCATGGTACCCGTTCCATGGGTCCCAACTCTCCAAGTTTAAGGGATTCTTCCTTCAGCTAAAACATGCATGGGAAACCCACAGTATGGTGCACCGTGTGACTGGCAAACGTTTTCAAATGCATCTCAGTTTTCGTCCCCTTTTACTCGGGTTCACCATTCCAGACCCTTTACGAACACTCTCCCCACTTGGAGAGTCAGTGCCTTTAACCTCCTGTTGGGCACAGTTTGCAATTTCTGCGCAAGATGAAAAGGAATAGGGAGAACCAATGAGAGACTAGCTCTAGGTGTCTGCACGGGCAAATTTAACGCTCATTTCCCACCAGGAAGAGGAATTAACCAAAGGCTCAGCATGCCGTGCCGGAACCAGATTAGTGCCTGAGGCAATCCTGTGGGTTTGCGGCCAGCTCACAAGATAGCGAGTTGAAGAAATGAGCTCAGGGGCACTGTAACTCACAAACCTGCAGAGTTATAAATGACAGCTATCGTCCAAAAATATATTGAAAGAAGGCTGCGAAGACGACTTGTAAGTGGGGCAGAATTGCAGGAAAACGATTTCAGGGGGTACACGGGAATTGCATTTAAAGCATAGGAAAAGAGGCAGAACGTCGACAATGATGCTCTTGGCCAAAAAGGGCGTATGCGTTTTTTCCTGAATATATTCAGGAAAAAACGCATACGCCCTTTTTGGCCAACCAAGCAAGCATGTTAAAGAAATCGGCACTACAATGAAGTCTCACTGCCCCCCGGTCAAAAGGGCCATCTGAAAAAAGTATAAAATCCAGAAAGGCAGCACAGGCCATGGAGAACACGGAGCCTTGTTATGCTGATGGGCGGGATGTAAATTGCCAACAGCCACTCTGGAGAAGAGTATGGTGTTTCCCGGAACACCGAAAAAACAAAGCTACGGAGCCTACGGCACTTCCACTTATGGTCCTATAGCTTAGGGAAATTAAAATCAAAAACACACAGCCACCCCAATGTGTCAGACGGCTGTGTTTACAAGAACCTCATCTACGGTACAAGTTAAATATCCCAGAATGTGAAAAATGGATAAAGAAGTTGGGGTACGTACGTACAATGGAATATCACTCAGCAATGAAATCTATGTCATCAGGCCCGTCGCGGCATAATGAGTGGATTCAGGTACGATGATTCTAAGTGAAATAAGTCACACAGAAAATGAAACATCATAAGATATCACTACTACACGGAATGTAAACTTGGCTACACATGAACTGAATTACAAAACAGAACAGGGTCTCAAATTTAGAAAACCAACTTATGCTTGCTTAAGGGGAAAGGTGAGTTGGGGTGCTGCATAAAACCAGAGATAGAAATTAGCACAGATACCTTTCCATAAGCCAAATATGTAATAGTCAAGACCTACACCTTGCTCAACGAAATGGACTAAACACCCCATATTCAACGCCTAGGAATACACCTGACTAGTAAGAATCTTCAAACCCATGGATTTATATGTCTCCGTAAGAGAATGAAGCGTGTGTACAGCGGCATGAATGCAGCAGAGAAAATCCGATAAATCCCATTATCAAAATGAATTACACAAACAAAACCCAAGGACAGTGAGATAGAGAGCAATTCTTAAATAATTCATTCAGGGCTTGTGATGCAACCTGGATTTACCACAGCTACACCCAGAGCTGAGTGAGACATAAGGTTGGGCACTTCGGGCTGATAGCATTGGTGAGGTTCGATGAGCAAATGCAGACCCTTTGAAGTCATACAGCATGGTACCCATTCCATGGGTCCCAACTCTCCAAGTTTAAGGGATTCTTCCTTCAGCTAAAACATGCATGGGAAACCCACAGTATGGTGCACCGTGTGACTGGCAAACGTTTTCAAATGCATCTCAGTTTTCGTCCCCTTTTACTCGGGTTCACCATTCCAGACCCTTTACGAACACTCTCCCCACTTGGAGAGTCAGTGCCTTTAACCTCCTGTTGGGCACAGTTTGCAATTTCTGCGCAAGATGAAAAGGAATAGGGAGAACGAATGAGAGACTAGCTCTAGGTGTCTGCACGGGCAAATTTAACGCTCATTTCCCACCAGGAAGAGGAATTAACCAAAGGCTCAGCATGCCGTGCCGGAACCAGATTAGGGCCTGAGGCAATCCTGTGGGTTTGCGGCCAGCTCACAAGATAGCGAGTTGAAGAAAGGAGCTCAGGGGCACTGTAACTCACAAACCTGCAGAGTTATAAATGACAGCTATCGTCCAAAAATATATTGAAGGAAGGCTGCGAAGACGACTTGTAAGCGGGACAGATTTGCAGGAAAACGATTTCAGAGGGTACACGGGAATTGCATTTAAAGCATAGGAAAAGAGGCAGAACGTCGACAATGATGCTCTTGGCCAAAAAGGGCGTATGCGTTTTTTCCTGATATTCAGGAAAATACGCATACGCCCTTTTTGGCCAACCAAGCAATCATGTTAAAGAAATCTGCACTACAATGAAGTCTCACTGCCCCCCGGTCAAAAGGGCCATCTGAAAAAAGTGTAAAATCCAGAAAGGCAGCACAGACCATGGAGAACAGGGAACCTTGTTATGCTGATGGGCGGGATGTAAATTGCCAACAGCCACTCTGGAGAAGTGTATGGTGTTTCCTAAAACATGTAGGAAACAAAGCATCACAGCCTATGGCACTTCCACTTATGGTCCTATAGCTTAGGGAATTTAAAATCAAAAACACACAGCCTCCCCAAAGTTTGGGACGGCTCTGTTTACAAGAACCTCGTCTACGGTACAAGTTAAATATCCGAGAAAGCAAAAAATGGATAAAGAAGTTGTGGTACGTACGTACAATGGAATATCACTCAGCAATGAAATCGACGTCATCAGGCCCATAGCGGCATAATGAGTGGATTCAGGTACGAGGATTCTACGAGAAATAAGTCACACAGAAATAGAAACATCATAAGATATCACTAATACACGGAATGTAAACTTGGCTACACATGAACTGAATTACAAAACAGAACAGGGTCACAAATTTAGAAAACCAACTTATGCTTGCTTATGGGGAAAGGTGAGTTGGGGTGCTGCATAAAACCAGAGATGGAAATTAGCACAGATACCGTTCCATAAGCCAAATATATAATAGACAAGACCTACTCCTTGCTCAACGAAATGGACTCAAAACCCCATATTCAACGACTGGGAATATACCTGACAAGTAAAAATCTTAAAACCCATGGATTTATATGTCTCCATAAGGAAATCAAGCGTGTGTACAGCAGACTAAACACAGCAGTGAAAATCCGATAAATCCCATTATCAAAATAAATTTCAAAAACAAAACACAATGACAGTGAATTAGAGAGCAATTCTTAAATAATTCATTCAGGGCTTGTGATGCAACCTGGATTTACCACATCTACTCCCAGAGCTGGGTGAGACATAAGGCTGGACACTTCAGGCTGATAGCATTGGTGAGGTTCGGTGAGCAAACGCAGACCCTTTGAAGTCATACTGCATGGTACCCATTCCATGGGTCCCAAATCTCCAGGTTTAAGGGATTCTTCCTTCAGCTAAAACATGCATAGGAAACCCAGAGTATGGTCCACCATGTGATTGGGAAACGTTTTCAAATGCATCTCAGGTTTCGTCCCCTGGTACTCGGGTTCACCATTCCAGACGTTTAGTAACACTCTCCCCACTTGGAGAGTCAGTGCCTTTAACCTCCTGTTTGGCACAGTTTGCAATTTCTGCGCAAGATGAACAGGAATAGGGAGAACCAATGAGAGACTAGCTCCACGTTTATGCATGGGCAAATGGAACGCTCATTTCCCACCAGGAAGAGGAATTAACCAAAGGCTCTGCATGCCCTGCCAAAAAAGATTAGGGCCTGAAGCAATCCTGCAGTTTTGCGGCCAGCTCACAAGAAAGCGAGTTGAAGAAAGGAGCTCAAGGACACTGTATTTCACAAACCTGCAGAGTTATGAATGACAGCTATCGTCCAAAAATGTATTGAAGTAAGTCTTCGAAGAGGACTTGAAAGCGGGACAGAATTTCAGGAAAACGATTTCAGGGGTAGACTGGAATTGCATTTAAAGCATAGGAAAAGAGGCAGAAGGTCGACAATGATGCATTTGGCCAAAAAGGGCATATGCGTTTTATCTTGAATATATTCAGGAAAAAACGCATACGCCCATTTTTGGCCAACCAAGCAAGCGTGTAAAGGAAATCTGCACTACAATGAAGTCTCACTGCTCCCCGGTCAAAAGGGCCATCTGAAAAAAGTGTAAAATCCAGAAAGGCAGGACAGGTCATGGAGAACAGGGAGCCTTGTTATACTGATGGGCGGAATGTAAATGGCCAACAGCCACTCTGGAGAAGTGTATGGTGTTTCCTGAAACACGTAGGAAACAAAGCAACACAGCCTATGGCACTTCCACTTATGGTCCTATAGCTTAGGGAAATTAAAATCAAAAACACACAGCCACCCCAAAGTTTGGGACGGCTCTGTTTACAAGAACCTCGTCTACGGTACAAGTTAAATATCCGAGAAAGCAAAAAATGGATAAAGAAGTTGTGGTACATACGTATAATGGAATAACACTCAGCAATGAAATCTACGTCATCAGGCCCGTAGCGGCATAATGAGTGGATTCAGATACGAGGATTCTACGAGAAATAAGTCACACAGAAAAAGAAACATCATAAGATATCACTAATACACGGAATGTAAACTTGGCTACACATGAACTGAATTACAAAACAGAACAGGGTCGCCAATTTAGAAAACCAACTTATGTTTGCTTTTCGGGAAAGGTGAGTTGGGGTGCTGCATAAAAACAGAGATTGAAATTCGCACAGACACCGTTCCATACGCCAAATATGTAATAGACAAGACCTACTCCTTGCTCAATGAAATAGACTCAACACCCCATATTCAACGCCTAGGAATATACCTGCCTAGGAAGAATCTTAAAACCCATGGATTTATATGTCTCCATAAGAGAATCAAGCGTGTGTTCAGTGGCCTAAACGCAGCAGTGTAAATTCGATAAATCACATTATCAAAATAAATTTCAAAAACAAAACACAATGACAGTGAAATAGAGAGCAATTCTTAAATAATTCACTCAGGGCTTCTGATGCAACCTGGATTTACCACATCTACACAAAGAGCTGGGGAGACATAAGGCCGGACACTTCGGCCTGATAGCTTTGGTGAGGTTTGGTGAGCAAATGCAGACCCTTTGAAGTCATACTGCATGGTACCCATTCCATGGGTCCCAACTCTCCAGGTTTAAGGGATTCTTCCTTCCGCTAAATCATGTATGGGAAACCCAGAGTGTGGTCCACCATGTGATTGGGAAACGTTTTCAAATGCATCTCAGTTTTCGTCCCTTTATACTCGGGTTCACCATTCCAGACGCTTAACTAACACTCTCCCCACTTGGAGAGTCAGTCCCTTTAACCTCCTGTTTGGCACATTTTGCAATTTCTGCGCAAGATGAACAGGAATAGGGAGAACCAATGAGAGCCTAGCTGTAGGTGTCTGCACGTGCAAATGTAACGCTCATTTCCCACCAGGACGAGGAATTAAAAAAACGCTCAGCATGCCATGCCGGAACAAGACTAGGGCCTGAAGCAATCCTGCGGTTTTGCGACCAGCTCACAAGAAAACAAGTTGAAGAAAGGAGCTCAGGGGCACTGTAATTCACAAACATGCAGAGTTATAAATGACAGCTATCGTCCAAAAATATATTGAAGTAAGTCTGCGAAGAGGACTTGGAAGCTGGGCAGAAATTCAGGAAAACGATTTCAGGGGGTAGACTGGAATTGCACTTAAAGCATAGAAAAAGAGGCAGAACGTCGACAATGATGCTCTTGGCCAAAAAGGACGTATGCGTTTTTTCCTGAATATATTCAGGAAAAAACGCATACGCCCTTTTTGGCCAACCAAGCAAGCATGTGAAAGAAATCTGCACTAAAATGAAGTCTCACAGCCCCCCGGTTAAAAGAGCCATCTGAAAAGAGTGTAAAATCCAGAAAGGCAGCACAGGCCATGGAGAACAGCGAGCCTTGTTATGCTGATGGGCGGGATGTAAATTGCCAACAGCCACTCTGGAGAAGTGTATGGTGTTTCCTGGAACACCTAAAAAACAAAGCAGTGGATCCTACGGCACTTCCACTTATGGTCCTATAGCTTAGGGAAATTAAAATCAAAAACACACAGCCACCCCAATGTTTGGGACGGCTCTGTTTACAAGAACCTCGTCTACGGTACAAGTTAAATATCCCAGAACGTGAAAAATGGATAAAGAAGTTGTGGTACGTACGTACAATGGAATATCACTCACCAATGAAATCTATGTCATCAGGCCCGTCGCGGCATAATGAGTGGATTCAGGTACGATGATTCTAAGTGAAATAAGTCACACATAAAATGAAACATCATAAGATATCACTAATACACGGAATGTAAACTTGGCTACACATGAACTGAATTACAAAGCAGAAAAGGGTCTCAAATTTAAAAAAACAACTTATGCTTGCTTAAGGGGAAAGGTGAGTTGGGGCGCTGCAGAAATTCGGAGATAGAAATTAGCACAGATACTTTTCCATAAGCCAAATATGTTATAGTCAAGACCTACCCCTTGCTTAACGAAATGGACAAAACACCCCGTGTTCAACGCCTAGGAATACACCTGACTAGTAAGAATCTTCAAACTCATGGATTTATATGTCGCCATAAGAGAATGAAGCGTGTGTACAGCGGCATGAATGCAGCAGAGAAAATCCGATAAATCCCATTATCAAAATGAATTCCAAAATCAAAACACAAGGACAGTGAAATAGAGAGCATTTCTTAAATAATTCATTCAGGGCTTGTGATGCAACCTGGATTTACCACATCTACACCCAGAGCTGAGTGAGACATAAGTTTGGGCACTTCGGGCTGATAGCATTGGTGAGGTTCGATGAGCAAATGCAGACCCTTTGAAGTCATACTGCATGGTACCCATTCCATGGGTCCCAACTCTCCAGGTTTAAGGGATTCTACCTTCAGCTAAAACATGCATGGGAACCCCACAGTATGGTGCACCGTGTGAACGGGGAACATTTTCAAATGCACCTCAGTTTTCGTCCCCTTTTACTCGGGTTCACCATTCCAGACCCTTTACAAACACTCTCCCCACTTGGAGAGTCAGTGCCTTTAACCTCCTGTTTGGCACAGTTTGCAATTTCTGCACAAGATGAACAGGAATAGGGAGAACCAATGAGAGACTAGCTGTAGGTGTCTGCACGTGCAAATTTAACGCTCATTTCCCACCAGGAAGAGGAATTAACCAAAGGCCCAGCATGCCGTGCCGGAACCAGATTAGGGTCTGAAGCAATCCTGCGGTTTTGCGGCCAGCTCACAAGATAGCGAGTTGAAGAAAGGAGCTCAGGGGGACTGTAACTCACAAAGCTGCAGAGTTATAAATGACAGCTATGGTCCAAAAATATATTGTAGGAAGGCTGCGAAGAGGACTTGGATGCGGTGCAGAATTGCAGGAAAACGTTTTCAGGGGGTGGACGGGAATTGCATTTGAAGCATAGGAAAAGAGGCAGAATGTCGACATTGATGCTCTAGGCCAAAAAGGGCATATGCGTTTTTTCCTGAATATAGTCAGGAAAAAACGCATATGCACTTTTTGGCCAACCAAGCAAGCCTGTTAAAAAAATCTGCACCTCAAAGAAGTCTCACTGCCTCCCAGTCAAAAGGGCCATCTGAAAAAAGTGTAAAATCCAGAAAGGCTGGACAGGCCATGGAGAACAGGGAGCCTTGTTATGCTGATGGGCGGGATGTAAACTGCCAACAGCCACTCTGGAGAAGTGTATGGTGTTTCCTCAAACACCTAAAAAACAAAGCAACGGAGCCTACAGCACTTCCACTTATGGTCCTATAGCTTAGGAAAATTAAAATCAAAAACACACACCCACCCTAAAGTTTCGGACGGCTCTGTTTACAAGAACCTCGTCTACGGTACAATTTAAATATCCCAGAACGTGAAAAATGGATAAAGAAGTTGTGGTACGTACGTACAATGGAATATCACTCAGCAATGAAATCTATGTCATCAGGCCCGTCGCGGCATAATGAGTGGATTCAGGTACGATGATTCTAAGTGAAATAAGTCACACGGAAAATGAAACATCATAAGATATCACTACTACACGGAATGTAAACTTGACTACACATGAACTGAATTACAAAACAGAAAACGGTCTCCAATTTAGAAAAGCAACTTATGCTTCCTTAAGGGGAAAGGTGAGTTGGGGTGCTGCATAAAACCAGAGATAGAAATTAGCACAGATACCTTTCCATAAGCCAAATATGTAATAGTCAAGACCTACCCCTTGCTCAACGAAATGGACTAAACACCCCATATTCAACGCCTAGGAATACACCTGACTAGTAAAAATCTTCAAACCCATGGATTTATATGTCTCCGTAAGAGAATGAAGCGTGTGTACAGCAGCATGAATCAGCAGAGAAAATCCGATAAATCCCATTATCAAAATGGATTACAAAAACAAAACACAAGAAGAGTGAAATAGAGAGCAATTCTTAAGTAATTCATTCAGGGATTGTGATGCAACCTGGATTTACCACATCTACACCCAGAGCTGAGTGAGACATAAGGTTGGGCACTTCGGGCTGATAGCATTGGTGAGGTTCGATGAGCAAATGCAGACCCTTTGAAGTCATACTGCATGGTACCCATTCCATGGGTCCTAAATCCCCAGTTTTAAGGGATTCTTCCTTCAGCTAAAACATGCATGGGAAACCCACAGTATGGTGCACCGTGTGACTGGCAAATGGTTTCAAATGCATGTCAGTTTTCGTCCCCTTTTACTCGGGTTCTCCATTCCACACACTTTACTAACACTCTCCCCACTTGGAGAGTCAGTGCCTTTAACCTCCTGTTCGGCACAGTTTGCAAATTCTGCGCAAGATGAACAGGAATAGGGAGAACCAATGAGAGACTAGCTGTAGGTGTCTGCACGGGCAAATTTAACGCTCATTTCCCACCAGGAAGAGGAATTAACCAAAGGCTCAGCATGCCGTGCCGGAACCAGATTAGGGCCTGAAGCAATCCTGCGGGTTTGCGGCCAGCTCACAAGATAGCGAGTTGAAGAAAGGAGCTCAGGGGCACTGTAACTCACAAACCTGCAGAGTTATAAATGACAGCTATCGTCCAAAAATATATTGAAGGAAGGCTGCGAAGAGGACTTGGAAGCGGGGCAGAATTGCAGGAAAACATTTTCAGGGGGTGGACGGGAATTGCATTTAAAGCATAAGAAAAGAGGCAGAAGGTCGAGAATGATGCTCTTGGCCAAAAAGGGCGTATGCGTTTTTTCCTGAATATATTCAGGAAAAAACGCATACGCCCTTTTTGGCCAACCAAAGAATCATTTTAAATACATCTGCAGTACAATGAAGTCTCACTGCCCTCCAGTCAAAAGAGCCATCTGAATAAAGTGTAAAATCCAGAAAGGCAGCACAGGCCATGGAGAACAGGGAGCCTTGTTATGCTGATGGGCGGGATGTAAATTGCCAACAGCCACTCTGGAGAAGTGTATGGTGTTTCCTGGAACACCTAAAAAACAAAGCATCGGAGCCTACGGCATTTCCACTTATGGTCCTATAGCTTAGGGAAATTAAAATCAAAAACACACAGCCACCCCAAAGTGTCGGACGGCTCTGTTTACAAGAACCTCGTCTACGGTACAAGTTAAATATCCCAGAATTGAAAAATGGATAAAGAAGTTGTGGTACGTACGTACAATGGAATATCACTCAGCAATGAAATCTATGTCATCAGGCCCGTCGTGGCATAATGAGTGGATTCAGGTACGATGATTCTAAGTGAAATAAATCACACAGAAAATGAAACATCATAAGATTTCACTAATACACGGAATGTAAACTTGGCTACACATGAACTGAATTACAAAACAGAACAGGGTCTCAAATTTAGAAAACCCACTTATGCTTGCTTAAGGGGAAAGGTGAGTTGGGGTGCTGCATAAAACCAGAGATAGAAATTAGCACAGATACCTTTCCATAAGCCAAATATGTAATAGTCAAGACCTACCCCTTGCTCAACGAAATGGACTAAACACCCCATATTCAACGCCTAGGAATACACCTGACTAGAAAGAATCTTCAAACCCATGGATTTATATGTCTCGGTAAGAGAAGAAGCCTTTGTACAGTGACATGAATGCAGCAGAGAAAATCCGATAAATCCTATTATCAAAATGAATTACAAAAACGAAACACAAGGACAGTGAAATAGAGAGCAATTCTTAAATAATTCATTCAGGGCTTGTGATGCAACCTGGATTTACCACATCTACACACAGAGCTGAGTGAGACATAAGGTTGGGCACTTCGGGCTGATAGCATTGGTGAGGTTCGATGAGCAAATGCACACCCTTTGAAGTCATACTGCATGGTACCCATTCCATGGGTCCCAACTCTCCAGTTTTAAGGGATTCTTCCTTCAGGTAAAACATGCATGGGAAACCCACAGTATGGTGCACCGTGTGACCGGCAAACGTTTTCAAATGCATCTCAGTTTTAGTCCCCTTTTACTCGGGTTCACCATTCCAGACTCTTTACTCACACTCTCCCCATTTGGAGAGTCAGTGCCTTTAACCTCCTGTTTGGCACAGTTTGCAATTTCTGCGCAAGATGAACAGGAATAGGGAGAACCATGAGAGACTAGCTGTAGGTGTCTGCACGGGCAAATGGTACGCTCATTTCCCACCAGGAAGAGGAAATAACCAAAGGCCCAGCATGCCCTGCCGGAACCATATTAGGGCCTGAAGCAATCCTGTGGTTTTGCGGCCAACTCACAAGAAAGCGAGTTGAAGAAAGGAGCTCAGGGGCACTGTAATTCACAAACCCGCAGAGTTATAAATGACAGCTATCGTCCAAAATATATTGAAGTATGTCTGCGAAGAGGAATTAGAATTTGGGCAGAAATTCAGGAAAACGATTTCGGGGGTAGACTGGAATTGCACTTAAAGCCTAGGAAAAGACGGAGAACGGCAACAATTATGCACTTGGCCAAAAAGGGCGTATGCGTTTTTTCCTGAATATAATCAGGAAAAAACGCATACGCCCTTTTTGGCCAACCAAGCAAGCATGTAAAGAAATCTGCACTACAATGAAGTCTCTCTGCGCCCCGGTCAAAAGGGCCATCTGAAAAAAGTGTAAAATCCAGAAAGGCAGGACAGGCCATGGAGAAGAGGGAGCATTGTTATCCTGATGGGCGGGATGTGAATTGCCAACAGCCACTCTGGAGAAGTGTATGGTATTTCCTGAAACACATAAGAAACAAAGCAACACAGCCTATGGCACTTCCACTTATGGTCCTATAGCTTAGGGAAATTAAAATCAAAACCACACAGGCACCCCAAAGTTTGGAACGGCTCTGTTTACAAGAACCTCTTGTACGGTACAAGTTAAATATCCCAGAGGGCGAAAAATGGATAAAGAAGTTGTGGTTCTTACGTACAATGGAATATCACTCAACAATGAAATCTATGTCATCAGGCCCGTAGAGGCATAATGAGTGGATTCAGGTACGATGATTCTACGTGCAATAGGTCACACAGAAAAAGAAACATCATAAGATATCACTAATACACGGAATATAAACTTGGCTACACATGAACTGAATTACAAAACAGAACAGTGTCTCAAATTTAGAAAACCAACTTATGCTTGCTTTTTGGGAAAGGTGAGTTCGGGTGCTGCATAAAAACAGAGATTGAAATTCGCACTGATACCGTTCCATAAGCCAAATATGTAATAGACAAGACCTACTGCTTGCTCAACGAAATGGGCTCAACACCCCATATTCAACGCCTAGGAATATACCTGCCTAGCAAGAATCTTAAAACCCATGGATTTATATGTGTCCGTAAGAGAATCCAGCGTGTGTTCAGTGGCCTAAAGGCAACAGTGAAAATCCGATAAATCACATTATCAAAATAAATTTCAAAAACAAAACACAATGACAGTGAAATAGAGAGCAATTCTTAAATAATTCACTCAGGGCTTCTGATGCAACCTGGATTTACCACATGTACACCCAGTGCTGGGGAGACATAAGGCCGGACACTTCGCCCTGATAGCATTGTTGAGGTTCGGTGAGCAATTGCAGACCCTTTGAAGTCATACTGCATGGTACCCATTCCAAGGGTCCCAACTCTCCAGGTTTAAGGGATTCTTCCTTCCGCTACATCATGTATGGGAAACCCAGAGTATGGTCCACCATGTGATTGGGAAACGTTTTCAAATGCATCTCAGTTTTCGTCCCTTTATACTCGGGTTCACCATTCCAGACGCTTAACTAACACTCTCCCCACTTGGAGAGTCAGTCCCTTTAACCTCCTGTTTGTCACAGTTTGCAATTTCTGTGCAAGATGAACAGGAATAGGGAGAACAAATGAGAGACTAGCTGTAGGTGTCTGCACGGGCAATTTAATGCTCATTTCTCACCAGGAAGTGGAATTAACCAAAGGCTCAGAATGCCGTGCCGGAAGCAGATTAGGGCCTGAAGCAATACTGCAGGTGTGCAGGCAGCTCACAAGATAGCGAGTTGAACCAAGGAGCTCAGGGGCACTGTAATTCACAAACCTGCAGAGTTATGAATGACAGCTATCGTCCAAAAATATATTGAAGGAAGGCTGCGAAGAGGACTTGAAAGCGGGGCAGAATTCCAGGAAAACGATTTCAGGAGGTAGACGGGAAGTGCACTGAAAGCATAGGAGAAGAGGCAGAACCTCGACAATGATGCACTTGTTCAAAAAGTGCATATGCGTTTTTTCCAAGGCCCTCCTTAAAGAGGGTAGGGGGCTCCCAGCATGCTTCAGTGGCCAACAGAGGGCCCACATCACCAAGGTGACGTGAGCCAGCCAGGCAGGAGTGACCTCACATCAGAGGGCCCACCTCACAGAAGGGTAAGGGACCCAGCCATTATCAGACTCTCACCAGAGGGCCCACATCAGCAAGGGGCTGGGAACCAGGCAGGAGTGTCTTCACACCCGTGGGGCCACATCATCGCAAGTTGAGGTACCCAGCACATGTGGCCTCAAACCAGAGGACCCACATCTCCATGGGTCTCGGAGCGAGGCAGGCAGGATGAACCTCAAAACACGTGGCCCATTGTATAAAAAAGGTGAGGAATCCAGCAGTTGGAACATCCCAGCAGGCGGCCCAGAGCACCGAGGCTATGGGATCCAGGCAATGATGAACTCACAACAGAGGGCCCTCATCATGAAACTGTGAGCAACCTAGCCATTGTGACTTCAGAGCACAAGGCCCACATCCCCATGGGGAAGCGAACCAAGCAGGAGTGTCATCGCACCAGTGGGCACACATCAGAAAATGTGGGGAGCCCAGCAGTTAGGGCCTGACGCCAGAGGGCCCTCATCACCGAGGAAAGGAGGCTCCCAGCAGGCTCCAACTGCTACAAGATGGCCAACGTCGCCAATGCGGGGTGTGCCAGCCAGGCAGGAGTGACCTCAGAGCAGAGGGCCAACCTCAAAAAAGTGTGAGGAACCCAAAGAGGATTAGACTCTCACCAGAGGGCCCACATCACCAAGAGGATCAGAACCAGGCAGGACTGTCTTCACACCAGGGTGACCACATCATAGAAAGGTGAGGAACCCAGCACATGTGGCCTAAACCAGAAGACCCACATCTCCAAGGGGCTCGGAGTGAGGCATGCAGGAGTAGCCTCACAACACAGGGCCCATAGAATAAAAAAGCTGAGGAATCCTGCAGTGGGAACCTCCCAGCAGGCGGCCCAGAGCACCGAGTCTATGCGATCCAGGCAGCAGTGAACTCACAGCAGAGGGCCCATATCATGAAACTGTGAGCAACCCAGCCATTGGGACCTCACAGCAGAAGGCCCACATCCCCATGGGGTTGGGAACATGGCAAGAGTGTCCTCGCACCACTTAGCACGTATCAGAAAAAGTGGGTACCCAGCAGTTACGGTCTGACGCTAGAGAGCCCTCATCACCGAGGGGAGGTGGCTCCCAGCAGGCTCCAACTGCCACAAGAGGGCCGATGTCGCCAAGGCGGGGTGTGCCAGCCAGTCAGTAGTGACCTCACAGCAGAGGGCCCACCTCACAGAAGGGTGAGGAACCCAGCCAGGATCAGACTCTCACCAGAGGGCCCACATCACCAAGGGGATAGAAACCAGGCAGGAGTGTCCTCACACCAGCGGGGCCACATCATCGAAAGGTGAGGGACCCAGCACACGTGGCCTCAAACCAGAGGACACACATCACCAAGGGGCTGGGAGTGAGTCAGGCAGGAGGAGTCTCCAAACAGAGGGCCCATAGAAGAAAAAAGGTGAGGAATCCCGCAGTTGGAACCTTCCCGCAGTTGGAACCTCCCCGCAGGCGGCCAGGAGCAGCGAGGCTATGGGATCCAGGCCGGAGTGAACTCACACCAGAGGGCCCTCATCATGAAACTGAGCCACCCACCGTTGGGACCTCAGAGCAGAAGGCCCATATTCCCATGGGGTTGGAAACCTGGCAGGAGTGTACTCACACCACAGGGCGCACATCAGAAAATTTTGGGAGCCCAGGAGTTAGAGCCTGACGCCAGAGGGCCCTCATTACCGAGGGGAGGAGACTCCCAGCAGGCACCAACTCCCAACTGAGGGCCCACGTCGCCAAGGTGACGTGTGCCAGTCAGGCAGGAGTGACCTCACAGCAGAGGGCCTACCTCACAGAAGGGTGAGGAAACCAGCCAGGATAAGACTCTCACCAGAGAGCTCACATCACCAAGGGGACCAGAACAAGGCAGGAGTGTCCTCACACCAGTGTGGCCACATTATAGAAAGGTGACGAACCCAGCACATGTGGCCTAAACCAGAGGACCCACATTTCCAAGGTGCTCCGAGTGAGGCAGGCAGGAGTAGCCTAACAACACAGGGCCCACAGAATAAAAAATGTGAGGAATCCAGCAGTTGGAACCCCCCAGCAGGTGGCCCAGAGTACGGAGTCTATGGGATCCAGGCCACAGTGAACTCACAGCAGAGGGCTCACATCATGACACTGTGAGCAACCCAGCTGGTGGGACCTCAGAGCAGAAGGCCCACATCCCCATGGGGATGGGAAAGTGGCAGGAGTGTACTCGCACGACAGGGCACATATCAGAAAATTTTGGGAGCCCATGAGTTAGGGCCTGACGCCAGAGGGCCCTCATTACCGAGGGGAGGAGACTCCCAGCAGGCACCAACTCCCAACTGAGGACCCACATCGCCAAGGTGATGTGTGCCAGCCAGGCAGGAGTGACCTCACAGCAGAGGGCCCACCTCCCAGAAGGGTGAGGAATCCAGTCAGGATCAGACTCTCACCAGAGGGCCCCCATCACCAAGGGGATGGGAACCAGGCAGGAGTGTCCTCACACCAGTGGGGCCACATCAATAAAGGTGAGGAAACCGGCACAGGTGGCCTCAAACCAGAGGACCTACATCACAATTGGGCTGGGAGTGAGTCAGGAAGGAGGAGCATGAAAACACAGGACCCAAAGAATAAAAATGGTAAGGAATCCAGCAGTAGGAGCCTCCCAGCAGGCGGCTCAGAGCACAGAGTCTATGGGATCTAGGCCTGAGTGAACTAACACCAGAGAGCCAACATCCTGAAACTGTGAACAACACAGGTGTTGGGACCATAGAGCAGAAGGCACATGGGGATGGGAACCTGGCAGGAGTGCCCTCACACCACTTAGCACGTATCAGAAAATGTGGGTAACCAGCAGTTAGGGCCTGATGCCAGAGGGTCTCATCACTGAGGGGAGGAGGCTCCCAGCGGGCTCCAACTGCCACCAGAGGGCCGACGTCGCCAAGGCGGGGTGTGTCAGCCAGGCAGGAGTGACCTCAGAGAAGAGGGCCCACCTCACAGAAGTGTGAGGAGCCCAACCAGGATCAGACTCTCACTGGAGGGCTCACATCACCAAGGGGATGGGAACCAGGCAGGAGTGTCCGCACACCAGTGGGGCCACATCTGCGAAAGGTGAGGAACCCAGCACATGTGGCCTCAAACCAGAGGACACACATCACCAAGGGGCTGGGAGTGAGGCAGGTGTCTGGAGGGGCACATTTAACTCTAATTTCCCACCAGGAAGAGGAATTAACCAAAGGCTCAGAGTGCCGTGCGGGACCCTGATTACGGCCTGAAGCAAACCTGCGGTTCTGTGGCCAGCTTTCAAGGAAACGAGTTAAGAAAGGAAATCACAGGCACTGTAATTCACAAACCTGCAGAGTTATAAATGACAGCTATTGGCAAAAATATATTGAAGTAAGTCTGCACAGAGGACTTGAAAACGAGGCAGAATTGCAGGAATCATATTTCAGGAGGTAGATTGGAATTGCATTTAAAGCATGTGAAAAGCGGCAGATCTTTGACAGTGATGCACTTGGACAAAAAGTGCGTATACATTTTTTCCTGAATATATTCAGGAAAAAACGCATATGCCCTTTGTGGCCAAAAAAGAATTCGAGCAATGGAAATCCGCACTACAATGAACTCTCATTTCCCATTCGTCAAAAGAGCCATCTGAAAAAAGTGTAAAACCCAGAAACACAGGACAGGCCATGGAGAACAGGGAGCCTTGTTATGCTGATGGATGGGATGTAAATTGCCAACAGACACTCTGGTGATGTTTATGGTGTATGCTGAAACATCTAAAAAACAAAGCTACAGAGCCTAGGGCACTTCCACTTTTGGCCCTATAGCTTAGGAAAATTAAAATCAACAAGACACAGCCAACACAAAATTTAGGGCTGCTGTGTTTACAAGAACCTCCAGTCCAGTACAAATTAAATATCCCAGAAAGAAAAAAATGGATAAAGGAGTTGTCCTACTTACGTACAACGGAATATCACTCAGCAATGAAATCAATGTCATCAGGCCTGTAGCAGCAAATTGAGTGGATTTAAGTATGATGATTCTAAGAGAAATATGTCACACAGAGAAACATAATTATCATAAGATATCACAAATAGAGAGAGTGTAAACTTGGCTACACATAAACTGAATTACAAAACCGAACAGAGTCTCACATTTAGATAAAAACTTATGCTTGCTTAACGGGAAAGTTGAGTTGGGGCGCTGTATAAAACCAGAGATTGAAATGAGCACACATACCGTTCCATAAGCCAAATATGTAATAGACAAGACCTACTCTTTGCTCAACGAAATAGACTAATCCATGGTGTATCACCTCACACCTGTTAGAATGGGCATCATCAGAAAATCTACAAACAACAAATGCTGGAAAGGGTGTGGAGATAAGGAAACCTCTTCCACTATTGTTGGGAATGTAAATTGATGCAGTCACTGTGGAGAACATTATGGAGTTTCTTATAAAACTAAGAATAGAATTACCATATAATACAGCAATCCCACTACTGGGCATATACCCAGACAAAACCATAAAACGAAAAGAGACATTCACCGCAATGTTCATTGCATCACTATTTACAATATCCAGATAATGGAAGCAAACTAAATGCCCACAGACAGACGAATGCATAAAGATGAGGTACATATATAAAATGGAATATTACTAAGCCATAAAAAGGAATGAAATTGGGTCATTTGTAGAGACGTTGATGGATCTAGAGACTGTCATACAGAGTGAAGTAAGTCAGAAAGAGAAAAACAAATCCTGTATATAAATGCATATATGTGGAACCTAGAAAAGTTGTACAGATGAACCGTTTTGCAAGGCAGAAATAGAGCAACAGATGTAGACAACAAACGTATGGACACCAAGGGGGGAAAGCTGTTAGGGGGGTGGTGGTGGGAGGAGTTGAGAGATTGGGATTGGCATGTATACATTTCTATGTATAAAATAGGTAACCAAAAAGAACCTGCTGTATAAAAAAATAAAATAAAATTCAAAATTACAAAAAGTAAAACAGAAAAAATATTCTTCCCTTCACATACATGTATTTATATGAATAAATTATTTCCATGCTTATATCTGTAAATACAAAAAAGAGGAATAAAATCTACCTTGAACCAAAAACGAAAAAAAGAAAAAAAAACAGAACCCACCAGTTACACAGAGGAAAACCGTACCAGGGCCCTTGCTCCAGTTGTAAACAATTCTGAAGTTGGTCAGTGGTGGGGAATCATCTCCCATTCAGCCAGCATGCCCCACGCAACAAGCGTCCTCATTGCAAAGCTGGGGGCCCGTGCCGAGGCATCTGTGAGTAAACGTGGGCCGAGCCCCAGGCCAGCTGCTGCAGAAATGTTCCCACCCTTCCCAGGTAAAACACCTGAATATGTACAAGGACTTGAAAGCCTAGAGGAAGGGCCATGGAGCCACATGAGCACCAGCATGCCAGCCGACTTGGTGCCTGCAGGCCAGACAGGATGGTCCTGGCCCTGGGTGCTCTTCTGGAAGCTTTCCATTTCCCTGCCTGAGATACCCCTCCTGTCCCGGCCCACACTGCTTTCTTCCTTACTCACCTCTGCCCAGGGAGAAATCCCAGCGGCAGGTATGGGTGGCACATCCTCTTCTTTAGCAGGTGGCATCTTGGCAACTGCTGCAGAAAGTCCAGCAGAGCCCCACTCACACTGGGCAACCCACAAAGCCGTGGCCTCTCACTCCCTCCCACCAGTCCAGCCCCGAGACTGCTGACAGGGCAGAAAATGGCGTCAGGCACAGCTGCAGGTGCTCTTGCTGCCTGGAGCGGTGTTTATATTGATCTCAACCCAGGCACACCTGGGGAGGGATGGCCGGCATGGTCAGGCTTCCCAGGCCAGCCAATAATCACCCCTCAGGGGCTCACAGTTGCAGAAACTGGAACTTGCTGAATTGGCCAGGTCCAAGGAACAGGTGTGGGCTCCTGAGAGTCAGGATAGACAAGGGGCTGCAGCTCTGGCTTGTTTTCTAATTATATTATCTGGCCCATGAGTGGGAGACAACTTCAAGAAAACCCTCTCCTAATGAGAAGTACCCAGGAGTCAGGGAGAGCAGGGGTGGGTGGTGGGTGGAGACAGAGGCCTGGTGCCCCGGGTGCAGTGGAAGTCTCTGGAAGACCAGGTGGAGGGAGGCCACACAGAGTGAGGCCCAGGGTCACAGACCTGTCGGAGCTGCTGTTTGTTAGTTCAAGTCCTGCTCTGAGGTGCTCTGTGTCAGATCTGAGTGACAGGTGAGCTGGGAGTGCTCTGCAATGAGGGCGATGTGCATGGCTCCTGTGTGCCCAGCCCTGCCACGGTACCTGAAAGGGTAGCTCTGTATCCTGGGAGGGGCCTGACCACGAGATCCCCATGGGCTGCAGGGGAACCTGCCCAGGGAGCCCCATATCCTGGGAGGGGCCTGAACACGAGAGCCCCGTGGGCTGGGGTGGGGGTGGGGTACCTGCCCAGGTGAGCTCCATATCCTGGGATTGGCCTGACCTCGAGAGCCCCATGGGCTGCTGGAGTCCTGGTAAAAGATGTCAGGACAGTCAGTGAAGCCACCGAGGATATACCTCCAGTAGTTCCTAAACCCTACACCCTGCTGGTCATTCTACTAACCACCAGGACATGGTATTCTGTATTAGTCTTCAATGAAGCCTTCTTTTGTATTCTATTAGTCCCAGAGTCACAAGAAATTTTGGCTTGTGAGTGGCAGGACTCAACATACAACTAAAACAATACTTCCGGGCCGTCTTGCCCCAAGGGTTCAAAAATTCCCACACCATCTTTGGGGAAAGCTCAGCTAAAGACCTAAAAGTTCTACCTCTGGAAAAGGAAACACTCCTTCAATATGCAGACGACATTCTGATCGCCAGCCCTACTAAGGAGACCTCTGAACTACCAAGCCAATAAAGGATACAAGTTGTCCAAGAAAAAGCTCAAATATCACAGACTATGGTGACCTGCGTGGGCTGCATTCTCACAGAAGGTCGGAGAAGCCCATCCCAGGAAAGGGAAGAAACAATTTACAGCCTTACCCATTTCTAAAACTAGAAGACAGCTTAGGGGTTCCTGGGGAGGCCAGGGTTTGCTGCTTCTGGATCCCTAACTACAGTCTACTAGCTGGGCCTCTATATGAAACACTGAAAGAAAAAGATGATGATCCTTTTGAATAGAATCCAGAAGTGGCCTTTCAAGAATGGAAAGAGCAGTCAATTCAGACCCTTGCCCTGGAACTCCCTAATTTAGCTAAACCCTTTGACCTTTACATTCCTAGTGAAATTTGAATGGCCATTGGAGTATTAGTGCAAAACCTGGGACCACTTGAAATGGAACAATGCAAGAATGCCATCCAGGTAGGATAAACTACGGTCACCAAGGGGCTTGGCCCACCGCCACATCTGGCCAAGATACTGGCAGTATCTGAAAACCTGGAAATCAGCAGCCCAAAAGGCCACCTCCCTCCTAAGGGAAAAGGACCCCACGTGGTGATCCTAACCCCCAACCATGCCCTGAAGTTGCAGGGTTTGCTCCGTGGGCACACTGACCTTGAGTGAGGAGGTCCTCCAACTCCAACCTCCAGAGAGATAACTGGGGCAAAGGGGCACCATGACGACTCGTGTGACCATCACTTGACCTGGAGTTTCTCTCATAAAACAACAAGAGTGTGTCCCAAAAGAGTAGACTACTGCTTGCAGGACTTACTGCACCCAGAGGGGAGGTAATAATCTTGGCAGGGGAACCGTATATCACGCTGTCACCATAGAAAAGCCTACAGACACTGTGATGATGGTGGTCAATAAGACCGGCTGGACTCCTGTTTACTTCAAAAGGCTGTTGACTCAGTGGCCATCATGGTCCTTCATCACCACTGACCCTGGGCTGTCTGGGAGTTGAGCAGTCAGGGTGCTGACACCTGGTGCTGTTTTTACGTTAATTCAGGGGCCTAACTGAAGAAAGCACAGACTACTGGTCAGAGCATCTAGGCTGGCAGAAACGGTCAGCCTAAGGTGGCCGAACAAATGTGGGGCGGGGTGAAACTGGACCTCACAGCGTCACTGCACATCTCCTTCCTGGACCCGTAAAGGTCATTAGAATCTATAACACTACCAATACTTGTGCTCAGGCGGACGAGCAGGGAGGCAGGAGGCCTGCGGACAATCAACGTCACCTGGAGGCTGCTGGGGAGAAGTTCAGACCCTCTCCCACGGGTATGAGGGCTCCTAACTCAGCACTCAGCAGTTACAGATGAAGGGTCTGCACCCTCAGCACTCTAAGAATGAGGAAGGGGACAAAATGCAGAAGAGGGGTTTGTCCCAGGCAAAGCCCCTTAAAAATCCCTGGGAGATAAAAATAGAATCTGGGCAATAAAATAAAGTCTAACCTTTTTTATCCTTTGTGCTTTGTCTAATTTCACGTGCTCCTAGGGTCCCGCATACAGAGGTTCAACAGCCGGCACTTCAGACCAGATTTCCTAGTGCAGAATGGCTGGGTCGACACTTCAGCTCCTGGAGCACAGTGCAGACTCCGAGATATAGAGCCTGAGCTGCAGCCAACAGGGCCCTCGAGAGCTCCGCCCCCTCCCTCCCACTGACTCTGACAGGATCTCTACACAGCAGCCCAGCCCACAGCCCACGGGGTAGCACATGCTCTCACCTCTGCATTCTCTGATCAAAATATAAAGTTTCCTTTGCTTCTGAACCAAACTCAGTCTCGATCTGTTGGCTCCAATGACACTGGGCAGGGGGACACTTGTTGGGGTCCACTCTGGAGGATCAGTAACAGAAATTGAGAACATTGTAACTTCAATGAACAGATGTGTGAGCCAAACTGTAATTAACATAGAACAGTGTATAAGGCTCGGGTAAAATAAGATGTTTCTAACACTTCCATTTGATATTTCCATCACTTTATTATAAGCAAGTTCAGTGAAAGGTTTGTCTTATTTGTCAGGTCAATACTAGAGAAACGAAGTGATTTCTTTCCAAGGATGTACATCTAATAATCTTGGTTAAAGCTTCAATCTTGTTTTAAATGCTTTTCCATTGAAAATGATACCTCTCTTTCAGCTCCCCCATTTCTGAGAAGTATAAAATCTTATAATTTATTATTACCAAAGGGGAAAGGTGGGAGGAGGGATAAATTAACAGTTTGGGATTAACACATACACACTGCTATGTATAAAATCGATCATCAACAAGGAACTACTGTACAGCACAGGGAACTACACTCAATATTTTGCAATAACCTATAAGGGGAAATAATCTGAAAAAAGAATAGATATTTTTATTGACATGATCTATTAATGACAGTTAAAATGGAACCTAAGGGAAGCCGGTGGTGAGTGCTTCTGACCCTGAAGACTTCAATCATCTAAAGTTTGGACTCTGCCTACTTCCCAAGGCCCTTAATGAACATATGTGTAGCCGTAGCTTAAAAAATTCCCCAGTTTGTGTTGTGGAGAGACAGTGATTTTGAAAAAGCCCTGGTGTTCTCCTCACATGAATGGGACACTTCCTACAGCTAAAATATGCCTGTCACACCCAGAAGATGGTATACCGTCTGATCGGGAAGAGTTTGGAAAAGGCATCTCATCTCCTCATCTCCTGGTGCTCGGGTTCACCCCTCCAGCGTCTTTACGAACAGTCTCCCCACTTGGAGATGTCAGCACTGTCAACATCCTGTTGCATACAGTTTGGAATTTGTCCAGAGGATGAAGCAGAAGGAGGAGGAACAATGAGAGACAAGTCCTAGGTGTTTGGACAGGCACATGTCACTCTAATTTCCAATCAGGAAGACGAATTGACTAAAAGCTAGGGTTGCCCATGGAAACAGAATAGGGCTTGAGGAAATCCCGCTGCTTTGTGGCCAGTTCCCATAAACACAAGTTGAAAAATGGAACTCAGGGCCGCTAAAATTCACGAAACTGCACAGTTGAAAATATCTCTCACTGAAAAATGTCTTGAGGAAAGTCAGAGAAAAGGACTTGTAAGCAACGGAGAATGGCAGGAAAGGGATTGGAAGAGGTAGAAAGGACTCGCCATTAAGCACAAGAAAAGGGGCTGAACATTGCCAACATTGCAGTTGGCCAAAAAGGGTGTATGCGTCTTTTTCTGTATATATTCAAGAAAAGGGCATACACTTTTTTAGCCAACCAAACAGGTGGGCACTGGAAATCAGTACTACAAAACATATCACTTCGCATCAGTCAGAAGAGCCTTCCTCATAAAGTGTAAACACCAGAAATGCAGGACAGGGCAAGGAGAAAAGGGAGCCCTGTGAGGCTTATAGTGGAAATGTATATTGCCAATGGTCACTCTTGAGAAGTGTATTGTGTTTACTAAAGCATCTAAAAAATGAGCTACAGAGCACAGGGCACTTGCACTCATGGACGTATATCTTGGGAAAGACAAAAATGGAGAGGACACAGGCACCCCAATGTTTACCGCCTCTCTGTTTAAAAGATCCTCGACTAGGATATAATTTATATGTCTCTGGAGGGAAAAAATGGATAGAGGTGTGGCACTTATGTAGAGTGGAATATTACTCAGCCTGAAAATCAGTGAAATATGGCCAGTTGTAACAACCCCAGAGTAGTTACGTATGATCATTCAAAGTCACATAATTCAAAAAGAAAAAGACATACGATATTACTAATACATGGAATGTAAACGTGGCTACAAATGACCTGACTTACAAAACAGAATGGGGTCTCAAATTTAGAAGACCAACTTATGTTTGCTTAAGGAAAAAGGAGAGTTGGGGAGCTGCATAAAACCAGAGATTGAAATTAGCACAGATACCGTTCCATAAGCCAAATATGTAATAAAAAAACCTACTCCCTGGTCAACGAAATGGACTCAACACGCCATATTCAAAACCTACGAATACACCTGACTAGTAAGAATCTTCAAACTCATGGATTTATATGTCTCCGTAAGTGAATCAAGCGTGACTACAGCGGCATGAACACAGCAGTGAAAATGCGATAAATCCCATTATCAAAATAAATTACAAAAACAAAACCCAAGGACAGTGAAATAGAGAGCAATTCTTAAATAATTCATTCAGGGCTTGTGATGCAACCTGGATTTACCACATCTACACCCAGAGCTGAGTGAGACATAAGGTTGGGCACTTCGGGCTGATAGCATTGTTGAGGTTCGATGAGCAAATGCAGACCCCTTGAAGTCATACTGCATGGTACCCATTCCATGGGTCCCAAATCTCCAGGATTAAGGGATTCTTTCTTCAGCTAAAACATGCATGGGAAACCCACAGTATGGTGCACCGTGTGACCAGGATAGGTTTTCAAATGCATCTCAGTTTTCGTCCCCTTTTACTCGGGTTCACCATTCCACAACCTTTACTAACACTCTCCCCACTTGGAGAGTCAGTGCCTTTAACCTCCTGTTTGGCACAGTTTGCAATTTCTGCGCAAGATGAACAGGAATAGGGAGAACCAATGAGAGACTAGCACTAAGTGTCTGCACGGGCAAATTTAATGCTCATTTCCCACCAGGAAGAGGAATTAACCAAAGGATCAGCATGCCGTGCCGGAACCAGATTAGGGCCTGAAGCAATCCTGCGGGTTTGCGCCCAGCTCACAAGTTGCGAGTTGAAGAAAGGAGCTCAGGGGCACTGTAACTCACAAACATACAGAGTTATAAATGACAGCTATCGTCCAAAAATATATTGAAGGAAGGCTGCGAAGACGACTTGTAAGTGGGGCAGAATTGCAGGAAAACGATTTCAGGGGGTAGACGGGAATTGCATTTAAAGCATAGGAAAAGAGGCAGAACGTCGACAATGATGTTCTTGGCCAAAAAGTGTGTATGCGTTTTTTCCTGAATTTATTCAGGAAAAAAAGCATATGCGCTTTTTGGACAACCAAGCAAGCATGTTAAAGAAATCTGCACTACAATGAAGTCTCACTGCCCCCCGGTCAAAAGGGACATCTGAAACAAGTGTAAAATCCACAAAGACAGGACAGGCCAAGGAGAACAGGGAGCCTTGTTATGCTGATGGTCGGGATGTAAATTGCCAACAGCCACTCTGGAGAAGTGTATGGTGTTTCCTGGAACCCCTGAAAAACAAAGCAACGGAGCCTACGGCACTTCCACTTATGGTCTTATAGCTTAGGGAAATTAAAATCAAAAACACACAGCCACCCCAAAGTGTCGGACGGCTCTGTTTACAAGAACCACTTCTACGGTACAAGTTAAATATCCCAGAATGTGAAAAATGGATAAAGAAGTTGTGGTACGTACGTACAATGGAATATCACTCAGCAATGAAAGCTATATCATCAGGCACATCGCGGCATAATGAGTGGATTCAGGTACGATGATTCTAAGGGAAATAAGTCACTCAGAAAATGAAACATCATAAGATATCACTAATACATGGAATGTAAACTTTGATACACATGAACTGAATTATAAAACAGAACAGGGTCTCAAATTTAGAAAACCAACTTATGCTTGCTTAAGGGGAAAGGTGAGTTGGGGTGCTGCATAAAACCAGAGATAGAAATTAGCACAGATACCTTTCCATAAGCCAAATATGTAATAGCCCAGACCTACCCCTGGCTCAACGAAATGGACTAAACACCCCATATTCAACGCCTAGGAATACACCTGACTAGTAAGAATCTTCAAACCCATGGATTTATATGTCTCCGTAAGAGAGTGAAGCGTGTGTACAGCGGCATGAACGCAGCAGAGAAAATCCGATAAATCCCATTATCAAAATGAATTACAAAAACAAAACACAAGGACAGTGAAATAGAGAGCAATTCGTAAATAATTCATTCAGGGCTTGTGATGCAACCTGGATTTACCACATCTACACCCAGAGCTGAGTGAGACATAAGGTTGGGCACTTCGGGCTGATAGCATTTGTGAGGTTCGATGAGCAAATGCAGACCCTTTGAAGTCATACTGCATGGTACCCATTCCATGGTTCCCACCTCTACAGATTTAAGGGATTCTTCCTTCAGCTAAAACATGCATGGGAAACCCACAGTATGGTGCACCGTGTGACCGACAAACGTTTTCAAATGCATCTCAGTTTTTGTCCCCTTTTACTTGGGTTCACCATTCCAGACCCTTTACTAACACTCTCACCACTTGGAGAGTAGGTGCCTTTAACCCCCGGTTGGGCACAGTTTGCAATTTCTGCGCAAGATGAACAGGAATAGGGAGAACCAATGAGAGACTAGCTGTAGGTGTCTACACGCGCAAATTTAACGCTCATTTCGCACCAGGAGGAGGAATTAACCAAAGGCTCAGCATGCCGTGCCTGAACCATATTAGGGCCTGACAATCGTGCGGGTTTGCATTCAGCTCACAAGATAGCGAGTTGAAGAAAGGAGCTCAGGGGCACTGTAACTCACAAACCTGCAGAGTAATAAATGACAGCTATCGTCCAAAAATATATTGAAGGAGGTCTGCAAAGACGACTTGTAAGCGGGACAGATTTGCAGGAAAACGATTTCAGGGGGTAGACGGGAATTGCATTTAAAGCATAGGAAAAGAGGCAAAACGTCAACAATGATGCTCTTGGCCAAAAAGGGCGTATGCGGTTTTTCCTGAATATATTCAGGAAAAAACGCATACGCACTTTTTGGCCAACCAAGAAAGCATGTTAAAGAAATCTGCACTACAATGAAGTCTCACTGCCCCCCGGTCAAAAGGGCCATCTGAAAAAAGTGTAAAATCCAGAAATGCAGCACAGGCCATGGAGAACAGGGAGCCTTGCTATGTTGATGGGCGGGATGTAAATTGCCAACAGCCACTCTGGACAAGTGTATGGTGATTCCTGGAACACCTAAAAAACAAAGCAACGGAGCCTACGGCACTTCCACTTACGGTCCTATAGCTTAGGGAAATTAAAATCAAAAACACACAAACACCCCAAAGTTTCGGACGGCTCTGTTTAGAAGAACCTCCTCTACGGTACAAGTTAAATATCCCAGAATGTGAAAAATGGATAAAGTAGTAGTGGTACCTACATACATGGAATATCACTCAGCAATGAAATCTATGACATCAGGCCCGTCGCGGAATAATGAGTGGATTCAGGTACGATGATTCTAAGTGAAATAAGTCACACAGAAAATGAAACATCATAAGATATCACTAATAAACCGAATGTAAACTTGGCTACACATGAACTGAATTACAAAACAGAACAGGGCCTCAAATTTAGAAAACCAACTTATGCTTGCTTAAGGGGAAAGGTGAGTTGGGGTGCTGCATAAAACCAGAGATAGAAATTAGCACAGATACCTTTCCATAAGCCAAATATGTAATAGTCAAGACCTACCCCTTGCTCAACGAAATGGACTAAACACCCCATATTCAACGCCTAGGAATACACCTGACTAGTAAGAATCTTCAAACCCATGGATTTATATGTCTCCGTAAGAGAATGAAGCGTGTGTACAGCGGCATGAATGCAGCAGAGAAAATCCGATAAATCCCATTATCAAAATGAATTACACAAACAAAACCCAAGGACAGTGAAATAGAGAGCAATTCTTAAATAATTCATTCAGGGCTTGTGATGCAACCTGGATTTACCACATCTACACCCAGAGCTGAGTGAGACATAAGGTTGGGCACTTCGGGCTGATAGCATTGGTGAGGTTCGATGAGCAAATGCAGACCCTTTGAAGTCATACAGCATGGTACCCATTCCATGGGTCCCAACTCTCCAAGATTAAGGGATTCTTCCTTCAGCTAAAACATGCATGGGAAACCCACAGTATGGTGCACCGTGTGACTGGCAAACGTTTTCAAATGCATCTCAGTTTTCGTCCCCTTTTACTCGGGTTCACCATTCCAGACCCTTTACGAACACTCTCCCCACTTGGAGAGTCAGTGCCTTTAACCTCCTGTTGGGCACAGTTTGCAATTTCTGCGCAAGATGAAAAGGAATAGGGAGAACCAATGAGAGACTAGCTCTAGGTGTCTGCACGGGCAAATTTAACGCTCATTTCCCACCAGGAAGAGGAATTAACCAAAGGCTCAGCATGCCGTGCCGGGACCAGATTAGGGCCTGAGGCAATCCTGTGGGTTTGCGGCCAGCTCACAAGATAGCGAGTTGAAGAAAGGAGCTCAGGGGCACTGTAACTCACAAACCTGCAGAGTTATAAATGACAGCTATCGTCCAAAAATATATTGAAGTAAGGCTGCGAATACGACTTGTAAGTGGGACAGATTTACAGGAAAACGATTTCAGGGGGTAGACGGGAATTGCATTTAAAGCATAGGAAAAGAGGCAGAACGTCGACAATGATGCTCTTGGCCAAAAAGGGCGTATGCGTTTTTTCCTGAATATATTCAGGAAAAAACGCATACGCCCTTTTTGGCCAACCAAGCAAGCATGTTAAAGAAATCTGCACTACAATGAAGTCTCACTGCCCCCCGGTCAAAAGGGCCATCTGAAAAAAGTGTAAAATCCAGAAAGGCAGCACAGGCCATGGAGAACAGGGAGCCTTGTTATGCTGATGGGCGGGATGTAAATTGCCAACAGCCACTCTGGAGAAGTGTATGGTGTTTCCCGTAACACCGAAAAAACAAAGCTACGGAGCCTACGGCACTTCCACTTATGGTCCTATAGCTTAGGGAAATTAAAATCAAAAACACACAGCCACCCCAAAGTGTTGGACGGCTCTGTTAACAAGAACCTCGTCTACGGTACAAGTTAAATATCCCAGAATGTGAAAAATGGATAAAGAAGTTGTGGTACGTACGTACAATGGAATATCACTCAGCAATGAAATCTATGACATCAGGCCCGTCGCGGAATAATGAGTGGATTCAGGTACGATGATTCTAAGTGAAATAAGTCACACATAAAATGAAACATCATAAGATATCACTAATACACCGAATGTAAACTTGGCTACACATGAACTGAATTACAAAACAGAACAGGGTCTGAAATTTAGAAAACCAACTTATGCTTGCTTAAGGGGAAAGGTGAGTTGGGGTGCTGCATAAAACCAGAGATAGAAATTAGCACAGATACCTTTCCATAAGCCAAATATGTAATAGTCAAGACCTACCCCTTGCTCAATGAAATGGACTAAACACCCCATATTCAACGCCTAGGAATACACCTGACTAGTAAGAATCTTCAAACCCATGGATTTATATGTCTCCGTAAGAGAATGAAGCGTGTGTACAGCGGCATGAATGCAGCAGAGAAAATCCGATAAATCCCATTATCAAAATGAATTACACAAACAAAACCCAAGGACAGTGAAATAGAGTGCAATTCTTAAATAATTCATTCAGGGCTTGTGATGCAACCTGGATTTACCACATCTACACCCAGAGCTGAGTGAGACATAAGGTTGGGCACTTCGGGCTGATAGCATTGGTGAGGTTCGATGAGCAAATGCAGACCCTTTGAAGTCATACAGCATGGTACCCATTCCATGGGTCCCAACTCTCCAAGATTAAGGGATTCTTCCTTCAGCTAAAACATGCATGGGAAACCCACAGTATGGTGCACCGTGTGACTGGCAAACGTTTTCAAATGCATCTCAGTTTTCGTCCCCTTTTACTCGGGTTCACCATTCCAGACCCTTTACGAACACTCTCCCCACTTGGAGAGTCAGTGCCTTTAACCTCCTGTTGGGCACAGTTTGCAATTTCTGCGCAAGATGAAAAGGAATAGGGAGAACCAATGAGAGACTAGCTCTAGGTGTCTGAACGGGCAAATTTAACGCTCATTTCCCACCAGGAAGAGGAATTAACCAAAGGCTCAGCATGCCGTGCCGGAACCAGATTAGGGCCTGAGGCAATCCTGTGGGTTTGCGGCCAGCTCACAAGATAGCGAGTTGAAGAAAGGAGCTCAGGGGCACTGTAACTCACAAACCTGCAGAGTTATAAATGACAGCTATCGTCCAAAAATATATTGAAGGAAGGCTGCGAAGACGACTTGTAAGTGGGACAGATTTACAGGAAAACGATTTCAGGGGGTAGACGGGAATTGCATTTAAAGCATAGGAAAAGAGGCAGAACGTCGACAATGATACTCTTGGCCAAAAAGGGCGTATGCGTTTTTTCCTGAATATATTCAGGAAAAAACGCATACGCCCTTTTTGGCCAACCAAGCAAGCATGTTAAAGAAATCTGCACTACAATGAAGTCTCACTGCCCCCCGGTCAAAAGGGCCATCTGAAAAAAGTGTAAAATCCAGAAAGGCAGCACAGGCCATGGAGAACAGGGAGCCTTGTTATGCTGATGGGCGGGATGTAAATTGCCAACAGCCACTCTGGAGAAGTGTATGGTGTTTCCCGGAACACCGAAGAAACAAAGCTACGGAGCCTATGGCCCTTCCACTTATGGTCCTATAGCTTAGGGAAATTAAAATCAAAAACACACAGCCACCCCAAAGTGTTGAACGGCTCTGTTAACAAGAACCTCGACTACGGTACAAGTTAAATATCCCAGAATGTGAAAAATGGATAAAGAAGTTGTGGTACGTACGTACAATGGAATATCACTCAGCAATGAAATCTATGTCATCAGGCCCGTCGCGGCATAATGAGTGGATTCAGGTACGATGATTCTAAGTGAAATAAGTCACACAGAAAATGAAACATCATAAGATATCACTACTACACGGAATGTAAACTTGGCTACACATGAACTGAATTACAAAACAGAACAGGGTCTCAAATTTAGAAAACCAACTTATGCTTGCTTAAGGGGAAAGGTGAGTTGGGGTGCTGCATAAAACCAGAGATAGAAATTAGCACAGATACCTTTCCATAAGCCAAATATGTAATAGTCAAGACCTACCCCTTGCTCAACGAAATGGACTAAACACCCCATATTCAACGCCTAGGAATACACCTGACTAGTAAGAATCTTCAAACCCATGGATTTATATGTCTCCGTAAGAGAATGAAGCGTGTGTACATCGGCATGAATGCAGCAGAGAAAATCCGATAAATCCCATTATCAAAATGAATTACACAAACAAAACCCAAGGACAGTGAGATAGAGAGCAATTCTTAAATAATTCATTCAGGGCTTGTGATGCAACCTGGATTTACCACAGCTACACCCAGAGCTGAGTGAGACATAAGGTTGGGCACTTCGGGCTGATAGCATTGGTGAGGTTCGATGAGCAAATGCAGACCCTTTGAAGTCATACAGCATGGTACCCATTCCATGGGTCCCAACTCTCCAAGTTTAAGGGATTCTTCCTTCAGCTAAAACATGCATGGGAAACCCACAGTATGGTGCACAGTGTGACTGGCAAACGTTTTCAAATGCATCTCAGTTTTCGTCCCCTTTTACTCGGGTTCACCATTCCAGACCCTTTACGAACACTCTCCCCACTTGGAGAGTCAGTGCCTTTAACCTCCTGTTGGGCACAGTTTGCAATTTCTGCGCAAGATGAAAAGGAATAGGGAGAACGAATGAGAGACTAGCTCTAGGTGTCTGCACGGGCAAATTTAACGCTCATTTCCCACCAGGAAGAGGAATTAACCAAAGGCTCAGCATGCCGTGCCGGAACCAGATTAGGGCCTGAGGCAATCCTGTGGGTTTGCGGCCAGCTCACAAGATAGCGAGTTGAAGAAATGAGCTCAGGGACACTGTAACTCACAAACCTGCAGAGTTATAAATGACAGCTATCGTCCAAAAATATATTGAAAGAAGGCTGCGAAGACGACTTGCAAGTGGGGAAGAATTGCAGGAAAACGATTTCAGGGGGTAGACGGGAATTGCATTTAAAGCATAGAAAAAGAGGCAGAACGTCGACAATGATGCTCTTGGCCAAAAAGGGCGTATGCGTTTTTTCCTGAATATATTCAGGAAAAAACGCATACGCCCTTTTTGGCCAACCAAGCAAGCATGTTAAAGAAATCGGCACTACAATGAAGTCTCACTGCCCCCCGGTCAAAAGGGCCATCTGAAAAAAGTGTAAAATCCAGAAAGGCAGCACAGGCCATGGAGAACAGGGAGCCTTGTTATGCTGATGGGCGGGATGTAAATTGCCAACAGCCACTCTGGAGAAGTGTATGGTGTTTCCCGGAACACCGAAGAAACAAAGCTACGGAGCCTATGGCCCTTCCACTTATGGTCCTATAGCTTAGAGAAATTAAAATCAAAAACACACAGCCACCCCAAAGCGTCGGACGGCTCTGTTTACAAGAACCTCGTCTACGGTACAAGTTAAATATCCCAGAATGTGAAAAATTGATAAAGAAGTTGTGGTACGTACGTACAATGGAATATCACTCAGCAATGAAATCTATGTCATCAGGCCCGTCGCGGCATAATGAGTGGATTCAGGTACGATGATTCTAAGTGAAATAAGTCACACAGAAAATGAAACATCATAAGATATCACTACTACATGGAATGTAAACTTGGCTACACATGAACTGAATTACAAAACAGAACAGGGTCTCAAATTTAGAAAACCAACTTATGCTTGCTTAAGGGGAAAGGTGAGTTGGGGTGCTGCATAAAACCAGAGATAGAAATTAGCACAGATACCTTTCCATAAGCCAAATATGTAATAGTCAAGACCTACACCTTGCTCAACGAAATGGACTAAACACCCCATATTCAACGCCTAGGAATACACCTGACTAGTAAGAATCTTCAAACCCATGGATTTATATGTCTCCGTAAGAGAATGAAGCGTGTGTACAGCGGCATGAATGCAGCAGAGAAAATCCGATAAATCCCATTATCAAAATGAATTACACAAAAAAAACCCAAGGACAGTGAGATAGAGAGCAATTCTTAAATAATTCATTCAGGGCTTGTGATGCAACCTGGATTTACCACATCTACACCCAGAGCTGAGTGAGACATAAGGTTGGGCACTTCGGGCTGATAGCATTGGTGAGGTTCGATGAGCAAATGCAGACCCTTTGAAGTCATACAGCATGGTACCCATTCCATGGGTCCCAACTCTCCAAGTTTAAGGGATTCTTCCTTCAGCTAAAACATGCACGGGAAACCCACAGTATGGTGCACCGTGTGACTGGCAAACGTTTTCAAATGCATCTCAGTTTTCGTCCCCTTTTACTCGGGTTCACCATTCCAGACCCTTTACGAACACTCTCCCCACTTGGAGAGTCAGTGCCTTTAACCTCCTGTTGGGCACAGTTTGCAATTTCTGCGCAAGATGAAAAGGAATAGGGAGAACCAATGAGAGACTAGCTCTAGGTGTCTGCACGGGCAAATTTAACGCTCATTTCCCACCAGGAAGAGGAATTAACCAAAGGCTCAGCATGCCGTGCCGGAACCAGATTAGGGCCTGAGGCAATCCTGTGGGTTTGCGGCCAGCTCACAAGATAGCGAGTTGAAGAAATGAGCTCAGGGACACTGTAACTCACAAACCTGCAGAGTTATAAATGACAGCTATCGTCCAAAAATATATTGAAAGAAGGCTGCGAAGACGACTTGCAAGTGGGGAAGAATTGCAGGAAAACGATTTCAGGGGGTAGACGGGAATTGCATTTAAAGCATAGAAAAAGAGGCAGAACGTCGACAATGATGCTCTTGGCCAAAAAGGGCGTATGCGTTTTTTCCTGAATGGAAAAAACGCATACGCACTTTTTGGCCAACCAAGCAAGCATGTTAAAGAAATCGGCACTACAATGAAGTCTCACTGCCCCCCGGTCAAAAGGGCCATCTGAAAAAAGTGTAAAATCCAGAAAGGCAGCACAGGCCATGGAGAACAGGGAGCCTTGTTATGCTGATGGGCGGGATGTAAATTGCCAACAGCCACTCTGGAGAAGTGTATGGTGTTTCCCGGAACACCGAAGAAACAAAGCTACGGAGCCTATGGCCCTTCCACTTATGGTCCTATAGCTTAGGGAAATTAAAATCAAAAACACACAGCCACCCCAAAGTGTTGAACGGCTCTGTTAACAAGAACCTCGACTACGGTACAAGTTAAATATCCCAAAATGTGAAAAATGGATAAAGAAGTTGTGGTACGTACGTACAATGGAATATCACTCAGCAATGAAATCTATGTCATCAGGCCCGTCGTGGCATAATGAGTGGATTCAGGTACGATGATTCTAAGTGAAATAAGTCACACAGAAAATGAAACATCATAAGATATCACTACTACACGGAATGTAAACTTGGCTACACATGAACTGAATTACAAAACAGGACAGGGTCTCAAATTTAGAAAACCAACTTATGCTTGCTTAAGGGGAAAGGTGAGTTGGGGTGCTGCATAAAACCAGAGATAGAAATTAGCACAGATACCTTTCCATAAGCCAAATATGTAATAGTCAAGACCTACCCCTTGCTCAACGAAATGGACTAAACACCCCATATTCAACGCCTAGGAATACACCTGACTAGTAAGAATCTTCAAACCCATGGATTTATATGTCTCCATAAGAGAATGAAGCGTGTGTACATCGGCATGAATGCAGCAGAGAAAATCCGATAAATCCCATTATCAAAATGAATTACACAAACAAAACCCAAGGACAGTGAGATAGAGAGCAATTCTTAAATAATTCATTCAGGGCTTGTGATGCAACCTGGATTTACCACATCTACACCCAGAGCTGAGTGAGACATAAGGTTGGGCACTTCGGGCTGATAGCATTGGTGAGGTTCGATGAGCAAATGCAGACCCTTTGAAGTCATACAGCATGGTACCCATTCCATGGGTCCCAACTCTCCAAGTTTAAAGGATTCTTCCTTCAGCTAAAACATGCATGGGAAACCCACAGTATGGTGCACCGTGTGACTGGCAAACGTTTTCAAATGCATCTCAGTTTTCGTCCCCTTTTACTCGGGTTCACCATTCCAGACCCTTTACGAACACTCTCCTCACTTGGAGAGTCAGTGCCTTTAACCTCCTGTTGGGCACAGTTTGCAATTTCTGCGCAAGATAAAAAGGAATAGGGAGAACGAATGAGAGACTATCTCTAGGTGTCTGCACGGGCAAATTTAACGCTCATTTCCCACCAGGAAGAGGAATTAACCAAAGGCTCAGCATGCCGTGCCGGAACCAGATTAGGGCCTGAGGCAATCCTGTGGGTTTGCGGCCAGCTCACAAGATAGCGAGTTGAAGAAATGAGCTCAGGGGCACTGTAACTCACAAACCTGCAGAGTTATAAATGACAGCTATCGTCCAAAAATATATTGAAAGAAGGCTGCGAAGACGACTTGTAAGTGGGGCAGAATTGCAGGAAAACGATTTCAGGGGGTACACGGGAATTGCATTTAAAGCATAGGAAAAGAGGCAGAACGTCGACAATGATGCTCTTGGCCAAAAAGGGCGTATGCGTTTTTTCCTGAATATATTCAGGAAAAAACGCATACGCCCTTTTTGGCCAACCAAGCAAGCATGTTAAAGAAATCTGCACTACAATGAAGTCTCACTGCCCCCCGGTCAAAAGGGCCATCTGAAAAAAGTGTAAAATCCAGAAAGGCAGCACAGGCCATGGAGAACAGGGAGCCTTGTTATGCTGATAGGCGGGATGTAAATTGCCAACAGCCACTCTGGAGAAGTGTATGGTGTTTCCCGGAACACCGAAGAAAGAAAGCTACGGAGCCTACGGCACTTCCACTTATGGTCCTATAGCTTAGGGAAATTAAAATCAAAAACACACAGCCACCCCAAAGCGTCGGACGGCTCTGTTTACAAGAACCTCGTCTACGGTACAAGTTAAATATCCCAGAATGTGAAAAATTGATACAGAAGTTGTGGTACGTACGTACAATGGAATATCACTCAGCAATGAAATCTATGTCATCAGGCCCGTCGCGGCATAATGAGTGGATTCAGGTACGATGATTCTAAGTGAAATAAGTCACACAGAAAATGAAACATCATAAGATATCACTACTACACGGAATGTAAACTTGGCTACACATGAACTGAATTACAAAACAGAACAGGGTCTCAAATTTAGAAAACCAACTTATGCTTGCTTAAGGGGAAAGGTGAGTTGGGGTGCTGCATAAAACCAGAGATAGAAATTAGCACAGATACCTTTCCATAAGCCAAATATGTAATAGTCAAGACCTACACCTTGCTCAACGAAATGGACTAAACACCCCATATTCAACGCCTAGGAATACACCTGACTAGTAAGAATCTTCAAACCCATGGATTTATATGTCTCCGTAAGAGAATGAAGCGTGTGTACAGCGGCATGAATGCAGCAGAGAAAATCCGATAAATCCCATTATCAAAATGAATTACACAAAAAAAACCCAAGGACAGTGAGATAGAGAGCAATTCTTAAATAATTCATTCAGGGCTTGTGATGCAACCTGGATTTACCACATCTACACCCAGAGCTGAGTGAGACATAAGGTTGGGCACTTCGGGCTGATAGCATTGGTGAGGTTCGATGAGCAAATGCAGACCCTTTGAAGTCATACAGCATGGTACCCATTCCATGGGTCCCAACTCTCCAAGATTAAGGGATTCTTCCTTCAGCTAAAACATGCATGGGAAACCCACAGTATGGTGCACAGTGTGACTGGCAAACGTTTTCAAATGCATCTCAGTTTTCGTCCCCTTTTACTCGGGTTCACCATTCCAGACCCTTTACGAACACTCTCCCCACTTGGAGAGTCAGTGCCTTTAACCTCCTGTTGGGCACAGTTTGCAATTTCTGCGCAAGATGAAAAGGAATAGGGAGAACGAATGAGAGACTAGCTCTAGGTGTCTGCATGGGCAAATTTAACGCTCATTTCCCACCAGGAAGAGGAATTAAGCAAAGGCTCAGCATGCCGTGCCGGAACCAGATTAGGGCCTGAGGCAATCCTGTGGGTTTGCGGCCAGCTCACAAGATAGCGAGTTGAAGAAATGAGCTCAGGGACACTGTAACTCACAAACCTGCAGAGTTATAAATGACAGCTATCGTCCAAAAATATATTGAAAGAAGGCTGCGAAGACGACTTGCAAGTGGGGAAGAATTGCAGGAAAACGATTTCAGGGGGTAGACGGGAATTGCATTTAAAGCATAGAAAAAGAGGCAGAACGTCGACAATGATGCTCTTGGCCAAAAAGGGCGTATGCGTTTTTTCCTGAATGGAAAAAACGCATACGCCCTTTTTGGCCAACCAAGCAAGCATGTTAAAGAAATCTGCACTACAATGAAGTCTCACTGCCCCCCGGTCAAAAGGGCCATCTGAAAAAAGTGTAAAATCCAGAAAGGCAGCACAGGCCATGGAGAACAGGGAGCCTTGTTATGCTGATGGGCGGGATGTAAATTGCCAACAGCCACTCTGGAGAAGTGTATGGTGTTTCCCGGAACACCGAAGAAACAAAGCTACGGAGCCTACGGCACTTCCACTTATGGTCCTATAGCTTAGGGAAATTAAAATCAGAAACACACAGCCACCCCAAAGTGTCGGACGGCTCTGTTTACAAGAACCTCGTCTACGGTACAAGTTAAATATCCCAGAATGTGAAAAATGGATAAAGAAGTTGTGGTACGTACGTACAATGGAATATCACTCAGCAATGAAATCTATGTCATCAGGCCCGTCGCGGCATAATGAGTGGATTCAGGTACGATGATTCTAAGTGAAATAAGTCACACAGAAAATGAAACATCATAAGATATCACTACTACACGGAATGTAAACTTGGCTACACATGAACTGAATTACAAAACAGAACAGGGCCTCAAATTTAGAAAACCAACTTATGCTTGCTTAAGGGGAAAGGTGAGTTGGGGTGCTGCATAAAACCAGAGATAGAAATTAGCACAGATACCTTTCCATAAGCCAAATATGTAATAGTCAAGACCTACCCCTTGCTCAACGAAATGGACTAAACACCCCATATTCAACGCCTAGGAATACACCTGACTAGTAAGAAACTTCAAACCCATGGATTTATATGTCTCCGTAAGAGAATGAAGCATGTGTACAGCGGCATGAATGCAGCAGAGAAAATCCGATAAATCCCATTATCAAAATGAATTACACAAACAAAACCCAAGGACAGTGAAATAGAGAGCAATTCTTAAATAATTCATTCAGGGCTTGTGATGCAACCTGGATTTACCACATCTACACCCAGAGCTGAGTGAGACATAAGGTTGGGCACTTCGGGCTGATAGCATTGGTGAGGTTCGATGAGCAAATGCAGACCCTTTGAAGTCATACAGCATGGTACCCGTTCCATGGGTCCCAACTCTCCAAGTTTAAGGGATTCTTCCTTCAGCTAAAACATGCATGGGAAACCCACAGTATGGTGCACCGTGTGACTGGCAAACGTTTTCAAATGCATCTCAGTTTTCGTCCCCTTTTACTCGGGTTCACCATTCCAGACCCTTTACGAACACTCTCCCCACTTGGAGAGTCAGTGCCTTTAACCTCCTGTTGGGCACAGTTTGCAATTTCTGCGCAAGATGAAAAGGAATAGGGAGAACGAAAGAGAGACTAGCTCTAGGTGTCTGCACGGGCAAATTTAACGCTCATTTCCCACCAGGAAGAGGAATTAACCAAAGGCTCAGCATGCCGTGCCGGAACCAGATTAGGGCCTGAGGTAATCCTGTGGGTTTGCGGCCAGCTCACAAGATAGCGAGTTGAAGAAAGGAGCTCAGGGGCACTGTAACTCACAAACCTGCAGAGTTATAAATGACAGCTATCGTCCAAAAATATATTGAAGGAAGGCTGCGAAGACGACTTGTAAGCGGGACAGATTTGCAGGAAAATGATTTCAGAGGGTACACGGGAATTGCATTTAAAGCATAGGAAAAGAGGCAGAACGTCGACAATGATGCTCTTGGCCAAAAAGGGCGTATGCGTTTTTTCCTGAATATATTCAGGAAAAAACGCATACGCCCTTTATGGCCAACCAAGCAAGCATGTTAAAGAAATCTGCACTACAATGAAGTCTCACTGCCCCCCGGTCAAAAGGGCCATCTGAAAAAAGTGTAAAATCCAGAAAGGCAGCACAGGCCATGGAGAACCGGGAGCCTTGTTATGCTGACGGGCGGGATGTAAATTGCCAACAGCCACTCTGGAGAAGTGTATGGTGTTTCCCGGAACACCGAAAAAACAAAGCTACGGAGCCTACGGCACTTCCACTTATGGTCCTATAGCTTAGGGAAATTAAAATCAAAAACACACAGCCACCCCAAAGTGTCGGACGGCTCTGTTTACAAGAACCTCGTCTACGGTACAAGTTAAATATCCCAGAATGTGAAAAATGGATAAAGAAGTTGTGGTACGTACGTACAATGGAATATCACTCATCAATGAAATCTATGTCATCAGGCCCGTCGCGGCATAATGAGTGGATTCAGGTACGATGATTCTAAGTGAAATAAGTCACACAGAAAATGAAACATCATAAGATATCACTACTACACGGAATGTAAACTTGGCTACACATGAACTGAATTACAAAACAGAACAGGGTCTCAAATTTAGAAAACCAACTTATGCTTGCTTAAGGGGAAAGGTGAGTTGGGGTGCTGCATAAAACAGGAGTTAGAAATTAGCACAGATACCTTTCCATAAGCCAAATATATAATAGTTAAGACCTACCCCTTGCTCAACGAAATGGACTAAACACCCCATATTCAACGCCTAGGAATACACCTGACTAGTAAGAATCTTCAAACCCATGGATTTATATGTCTCCGTAAGAGAATGAAGCGTGTGTACAGCGGCATGAATGCAGCAGAGAAAATCCGATAAATCCCATTATCAAAATGAATTACACAAACAAAACCCAAGGACAGTGAGATAGAGAGCAATTCTTAAATAATTCATTCAGGGCTTGTGATGCAACCTGGATTTACCACAGCTACACCCAGAGCTGAGTGAGACATAAGGTTGGGCACTTCGGGCTGATAGCATTGGTGAGGTTCGATGAGCAAATGCAGACCCTTTGAAGTCATACAGCATGGTACCCATTCCATGGGTCCCAACTCTCCAAGTTTAAGGGATACTTCCTTCAGCTAAAACATGCATGGGAATCCCACAGTATGGTGCACCGTGTGACTGGCAAACGTTTTCAAATGCACCTCAGTTTTCGTCCCCTTTTACTCGGGTTCACCATTCCAGACCCTTTACTAACACTCTCCCCACTTGGAGAGTCAGTGCCTTTAACCTCCTGTTTGGCACAGTTTGCAATTTCTGCGCAAGATGAAAAGGAATAGGGAGAACCAATGAGAGACTAGCTCTAGGTGTCTGCACGGGCAAATTTAACGCTCATTTCCCACCAGGAAGAGGAATTAACCAAAGGCTCAGCATGCCGTCCCGGAACCAGATTAGGGCCTGAGGCAATCCTGTGGGTTTGCGGCCAGCTCACAAGATAGCGAGTTGAAGAAAGGAGCTCAGGGGCACTGTAACTCACAAACCTGCAGAGTTATAAATGACAGCTATCGTCCAAAAATATATTGAAGGAAGGCTGCGAAGTCGACTTGTAAGTGGGGCAGAATTGCAGGAAAAAGATTTCAGGGGGTAGACGGGAATTGCATTTAAAGCATAGGAAAAGAGGCAGAACGTGGACAACGATGCTCTTGGCCAAAAAGGGCGTATGCGTTTTTTGCTGAATATATTCAGGAAAAAACGCATACGCCCTTTTTGGCCAACCAAGCAAGCATGTTAAAGAAATCTGCACTACAATGAAGTCTCACTGCCCCCCGGTCAAAAGGGCCATCTGAAAAAAGTGTAAAATCCAGAAAGGCAGCACAGGCCATGGAGAACAGGGAGCCTTGTTATGCTGATGGGCGGGATGTAAATTGCCAACAGCCACTCTGGAGAAGTGTATGGTGTTTCCCGGAACACCGAAAAAACAAAGCTACGGAGCCTACGGCACTTCCACTTATGGTCCTATAGGTTAGGGAAATTAAAATCAAAAACACACAGCCACCCCAAAGTGTCGGACGGCTCTGTTTACAAGAACCTCGTCTACGGTACAAGTTAAATATCCCAGAATGTGAAAAATGGATAAAGAAGTTGTGGTACGTACGTACAATGGAATATCACTCAGCAATGAAATCTATGTCATCAGGCCCGTCGCGGCATAATGAGTGGATTCAGGTACGATGATTCTAAGTGAAATAAGTCACACAGAAAATAAAACATCATAAGATATCACTACTACAAGGAATGTAAACTTGGCTACACATGAACTGAATTACAAAACAGAACAGGGTCTCAAATTTAGAAAACCAACTTATGCTTGCTTAAGGGGAAAGGTGAGTTGGGGTGCTGCATAAAACCAGAGATAGAAATTAGCACAGATACCTTTCCATAAGCCAAATATGTAATAGTCAAGACCTACCCCTTACTCAACGAAATGGACTAAACACCCCATATTCAACGCCTAGGAATACACCTGACTAGTAAGAATCTTCAAACCCATGGATTTATATGTCTCCGTAAGAGAATGAAGCGTGTGTACAGCGGCATGAATGCAGCAGAGAAAATCCGATAAATCCCATTATCAAAATGAATTACACAAACAAAACCCAAGGACAGTGAAATATAGAGCAATTCTTAAATAATTCATTCAGGGCTTGTGATGCAACCTGGATTTACCACATCTACACCCAGAGCTGAGTGAGACATAAGGTTGGGCACTTCGGGCTGATAGCATTGGTGAGGTTCGATGAGCAAATGCAGACCCTTTGAAGTCATACAGCATGGTACCCTTTCCATGGGTCCCAACTCTCCAATTTTAAGGGATTCTTCCTTCAACAAAAACATGCATGGGTAACCCACAGTATGGTGCACCGTGTGACTGGCAAACGTTTTCAAATGCATCTCAGTTTTCGTCCCCTTTTACTCGGGTTCACCATTCCAGACCCTTTACGAACACTCTCCCCACTTGGAGAGTCAGTGTCTTTAACCTCCTGTTGGGCACAGTTTGCAATTTCTGCGCAAGATGAAAAGGAATAGGGAGAACCAATGAGAGACTAGCTGTAGGTGTCTGCACGGGCAAATTTAACGCTCATTTCCCACCAGGAAGAGGAATTAACCAAAGGCTCAGCATGCCGTGCCGGAACCAGATTAGGGCCTGAAGCAATCCTGTGGGTTTGCGGCCAGCTCACAAGATAGCGAGTTGAAGAAAGGAGCTCAGGGGCACTGTAACTCACAAACCTGCAGAGTTACAAATGACAGCTATCGTCCAAAAATATATTGAAGGAAGGCTGCGAAGACGACTTGTAAGCGGGACAGATTTGCAGCAAAACGATTTCAGGGGGTAGACGGGAATTGCATTTAAAGCATAGGAAAAGAGGCAGAACGTCGACAATGATGCTCTTGGCCAAAAAGGGCGTATGCGTTTTTTCCTGATATTCAGGAAAAAACGCATACGCCCTTTTTGGCCAACCAAGCAATCATGTTAAAGAAATCTGCACTACAATGAAGTCTCACTGCCCCCCGGTCAAAAGGGCCATCTGAAAAAAGTGTAAAATCCAGAAAGGCAGCACAGACCATGGAGAACAGGGAACCTTGTTATGCTGATGGGCGGGATGTAAATTGCCAACAGCCACTCTGGAGAAGTGTATGGTGTTTCCTAAAACATGTAGGAAACAAAGCATCACAGCCTATGGCACTTCCACTTATGGTCCTATAGCTTAGGGAATTTAAAATCAAAAACACACAGCCACCCCAAAGTTTGGGACGGCTCTGTTTACAAGAACCTCGTCTACGGTACAAGTTAAATATCCGAGAAAGCAAAAAATGGATAAAGAAGTTGTGGTACGTACGTACAATGGAATATCACTCAGCAATGAAATCGACATCATCAGGCCCATAGCGGCATAATGAGTGGATTCAGGTACGAGGATTCTACGAGAAATAAGTCACACAGAAATAGAAACATCATAAGATATCACTAATACACGGAATGTAAACTTGGCTACACATGAACTGAATTACAAAACAGAACAGGGTCACAAATTTAGAAAACCAACTTATGCTTGCTTATGGGGAAAGGTGAGTTGGGGTGCTGCATAAAACCAGAGATGGAAATTAGCACAGATACCGTTCCATAAGCCAAATATATAATAGACAAGACCTACTCCTTGCTCAACGAAATGGACTCAAAACCCCATATTCAACGACTGGGAATATACCTGACAAGTAAAAATCTTAAAACCCATGGATTTATATGTCTCCATAAGGAAATCAAGCGTGTGTACAGCAGACTAAACACAGCAGTGAAAATCCGATAAATCCCATTATCAAAATAAATTTCAAAAACAAAACACAATGACAGTGAATTAGAGAGCAATTCTTAAATAATTCATTCAGGGCTTGTGATGCAACCTGGATTTACCACATCTACTCCCAGAGCTGGGTGAGACATAAGGCTGGACACTTCAGGCTGATAGCATTGGTGAGGTTCGGTGAGCAAACGCAGACCCTTTGAAGTCATACTGCATGGTACCCATTCCATGGGTCCCAAATCTCCAGGTTTAAGGGATTCTTCCTTCAGCTAAAACATGCATAGGAAACCCAGAGTATGGTCCACCATGTGATTGGGAAACGTTTTCAAATGCATCTCAGGTTTCGTCCCCTGGTACTCGGGTTCACCATTCCAGACGTTTAGTAACACTCTCCCCACTTGGAGAGTCAGTGCCTTTAACCTCCTGTTTGGCACAGTTTGCAATTTCTGCGCAAGATGAACAGGAATAGGGAGAACCAATGAGAGACTAGCTCCACGTTTATGCATGGGCAAATGGAACGCTCATTTCCCACCAGGAAGAGGAATTAACCAAAGGCTCTGCATGCCCTGCCAAAAAAGATTAGGGCCTGAAGCAATCCTGCAGTTTTGCGGCCAGCTCACAAGAAAGCGAGTTGAAGAAAGGAGCTCAAGGACACTGTATTTCACAAACCTGCAGAGTTATGAATGACAGCTATCGTCCAAAAATGTATTGAAGTAAGTCTTCGAAGAAGACTTGAAAGCGGGACAGAATTTCAGGAAAACGATTTCAGGGGTAGACTGGAATTGCATTTAAAGCATAGGAAAAGAGGCAGAAGGTCGACAATGATGCATTTGGCCAAAAAGGGCATATGCGTTTTATCTTGAATATATTCAGGAAAAAACGCATACGCCCATTTTTGGCCAACCAAGCAAGCGTGTAAAGGAAATCTGCACTACAATGAAGTCTCACTGCTCCCCGGTCAAAAGGGCCATCTGAAAAAAGTGTAAAATCCAGAAAGGCAGGACAGGTCATGGAGAACAGGGAGCCTTGTTATACTGATGGGCGGAATGTAAATGGCCAACAGCCACTCTGGAGAAGTGTATGGTGTTTCCTGAAACACGTAGGAAACAAAGCAACACAGCCTATGGCACTTCCACTTATGGTCCTATAGCTTAGGGAAATTAAAATCAAAAACACACAGCCACCCCAAAGTTTGGGACGGCTCTGTTTACAAGAACCTCGTCTACGGTACAAGTTAAATATCCGAGAAAGCAAAAAATGGATAAAGAAGTTGTGGTACATACGTATAATGGAATAACACTCAGCAATGAAATCTACGTCATCAGGCCCGTAGCGGCATAATGAGTGGATTCAGATACGAGGATTCTACGAGAAATAAGTCACACAGAAAAAGAAACATCATAAGATATCACTAATACACGGAATGTAAACTTGGCTACACATGAACTGAATTACAAAACAGAACAGGGTCGCCAATTTAGAAAACCAACTTATGTTTGCTTTTCGGGAAAGGTGAGTTGGGGTGCTGCATAAAAACAGAGATTGAAATTCGCACAGACACCGTTCCATACGCCAAATATGTAATAGACAAGACCTACTCCTTGCTCAATGAAATAGACTCAACACCCCATATTCAACGCCTAGGAATATACCTGCCTAGGAAGAATCTTAAAACCCATGGATTTATATGTCTCCATAAGAGAATCAAGCGTGTGTTCAGTGGCCTAAACGCAGCAGTGTAAATTCGATAAATCACATTATCAAAATAAATTTCAAAAACAAAACACAATGACAGTGAAATAGAGAGCAATTCTTAAATAATTCACTCAGGGCTTCTGATGCAACCTGGATTTACCACATCTACACAAAGAGCTGGGGAGACATAAGGCCGGACACTTCGGCCTGATAGCTTTGGTGAGGTTTGGTGAGCAAATGCAGACCCTTTGAAGTCATACTGCATGGTACCCATTCCATGGGTCCCAACTCTCCAGGTTTAAGGGATTCTTCCTTCCGCTAAATCATGTATGGGAAACCCAGAGTGTGGTCCACCATGTGATTGGGAAACGTTTTCAAATGCATCTCAGTTTTCGTCCCTTTATACTCGGGTTCACCATTCCAGACGCTTAACTAACACTCTCCCCACTTGGAGAGTCAGTCCCTTTAACCTCCTGTTTGGCACATTTTGCAATTTCTGCGCAAGATGAACAGGAATAGGGAGAACCAATGAGAGCCTAGCTGTAGGTGTCTGCACGTGCAAATGTAACGCTCATTTCCCACCAGGACGAGGAATTAAAAAAACGCTCAGCATGCCATGCCGGAACAAGACTAGGGCCTGAAGCAATCCTGCGGTTTTGCGACCAGCTCACAAGAAAACAAGTTGAAGAAAGGAGCTCAGGGGCACTGTAATTCACAAACATGCAGAGTTATAAATGACAGCTATCGTCCAAAAATATATTGAAGTAAGTCTGCGAAGAGGACTTGGAAGCTGGGCAGAAATTCAGGAAAACGATTTCAGGGGGTAGACTGGAATTGCACTTAAAGCATAGAAAAAGAGGCAGAACGTCGACAATGATGCTCTTGGCCAAAAAGGACGTATGCGTTTTTTCCTGAATATATTCAGGAAAAAACGCATACGCCCTTTTTGGCCAACCAAGCAAGCATGTGAAAGAAATCTGCACTAAAATGAAGTCTCACAGCCCCCCGGTTAAAAGAGCCATCTGAAAAGAGTGTAAAATCCAGAAAGGCAGCACATGCCATGGAGAACAGCGAGCCTTGTTATGCTGATGGGCGGGATGTAAATTGCCAACAGCCACTCTGGAGAAGTGTATGGTGTTTCCTGGAACACCTAAAAAACAAAGCAGTGGATCCTACGGCACTTCCACTTATGGTCCTATAGCTTAGGGAAATTAAAATCAAAAACACACAGCCACCCCAATGTTTGGGACGGCTCTGTTTACAAGAACCTCGTCTACGGTACAAGTTAAATATCCCAGAACGTGAAAAATGGATAAAGAAGTTGTGGTACGTACGTACAATGGAATATCACTCACCAATGAAATCTATGTCATCAGGCCCGTCGCGGCATAATGAGTGGATTCAGGTACGATGATTCTAAGTGAAATAAGTCACACATAAAATGAAACATCATAAGATATCACTAATACACGGAATGTAAACTTGGCTACACATGAACTGAATTACAAAGCAGAAAAGGGTCTCAAATTTAAAAAAACAACTTATGCTTGCTTAAGGGGAAAGGTGAGTTGGGGCGCTGCAGAAATTCGGAGATAGAAATTAGCACAGATACTTTTCCATAAGCCAAATATGTTATAGTCAAGACCTACCCCTTGCTTAACGAAATGGACAAAACACCCCGTGTTCAACGCCTAGGAATACACCTGACTAGTAAGAATCTTCAAACTCATGGATTTATATGTCGCCATAAGAGAATGAAGCGTGTGTACAGCGGCATGAATGCAGCAGAGAAAATCCGATAAATCCCATTATCAAAATGAATTCCAAAATCAAAACACAAGGACAGTGAAATAGAGAGCATTTCTTAAATAATTCATTCAGGGCTTGTGATGCAACCTGGATTTACCACATCTACACCCAGAGCTGAGTGAGACATAAGTTTGGGCACTTCGGGCTGATAGCATTGGTGAGGTTCGATGAGCAAATGCAGACCCTTTGAAGTCATACAGCATGGTACCCATTCCATGGGTCCCAACTCTCCAGGTTTAAGGGATTCTACCTTCAGCTAAAACATGCATGGGAACCCCACAGTATGGTGCACCGTGTGAACGGGGAACATTTTCAAATGCACCTCAGTTTTCGTCCCCTTTTACTCGGGTTCACCATTCCAGACCCTTTACAAACACTCTCCCCACTTGGAGAGTCAGTGCCTTTAACCTCCTGTTTGGCACAGTTTGCAATTTCTGCACAAGATGAACAGGAATAGGGAGAACCAATGAGAGACTAGCTGTAGGTGTCTGCACGTGCAAATTTAACGCTCATTTCCCACCAGAAAGAGGAATTAACCAAAGGCCCAGCATGCCGTGCCGGAACCAGATTAGGGTCTGAAGCAATCCTGCGGTTTTGCGGCCAGCTCACAAGATAGCGAGTTGAAGAAAGGAGCTCAGGGGGACTGTAACTCACAAAGCTGCAGAGTTATAAATGACAGCTATGGTCCAAAAATATATTGTAGGAAGGCTGCGAAGAGGACTTGGATGCGGTGTAGAATTGCAGGAAAACGTTTTCAGGGGGTGGACGGGAATTGCATTTGAAGCATAGGAAAAGAGGCAGAATGTCGACATTGATGCTCTAGGCCAAAAAGGGCATATGCGTTTTTTCCTGAATATAGTCAGGAAAAAACGCATATGCACTTTTTGGCCAACCAAGCAAGCCTGTTAAAAAAATCTGCACCTCAATGAAGTCTCACTGCCTCCCAGTCAAAAGGGCCATCTGAAAAAAGTGTAAAATCCAGAAAGGCTGGACAGGCCATGGAGAACAGGGAGCCTTGTTATGCTGATGGGCGGGATGTAAACTGCCAACAGCCACTCTGGAGAAGTGTATGGTGTTTCCTCAAACACCTAAAAAACAAAGCAACGGAGCCTACAGCACTTCCACTTATGGTCCTATAGCTTAGGAAAATTAAAATCAAAAACACACACCCACCCTAAAGTTTCGGACGGCTCTGTTTACAAGAACCTCGTCTACGGTACAATTTAAATATCCCAGAACGTGAAAAATGGATAAAGAAGTTGTGGTACGTACGTACAATGGAATATCACTCAGCAATGAAATCTATGTCATCAGGCCCGTCGCGGCATAATGAGTGGATTCAGGTACGATGATTCTAAGTGAAATAAGTCACACGGAAAATGAAACATCATAAGATATCACTACTACACGGAATGTAAACTTGACTACACATGAACTGAATTACAAAACAGAAAACGGTCTCCAATTTAGAAAAGCAACTTATGCTTCCTTAAGGGGAAAGGTGAGTTGGGGTGCTGCATAAAACCAGAGATAGAAATTAGCACAGATACCTTTCCATAAGCCAAATATGTAATAGTCAAGACCTACCCCTTGCTCAACGAAATGGACTAAACACCCCATATTCAACGCCTAGGAATACACCTGACTAGTAAAAATCTTCAAACCCATGGATTTATATGTCTCCGTAAGAGAATGAAGCGTGTGTACAGCAGCATGAATCAGCAGAGAAAATCCGATAAATCCCATTATCAAAATGGATTACAAAAACAAAACACAAGAAGAGTGAAATAGAGAGCAATTCTTAAGTAATTCATTCAGGGATTGTGATGCAACCTGGATTTACCACATCTACACCCAGAGCTGAGTGAGACATAAGGTTGGGCACTTCGGGCTGATAGCATTGGTGAGGTTCGATGAGCAAATGCAGACCCTTTGAAGTCATACTGCATGGTACCCATTCCATGGGTCCTAAATCCCCAGTTTTAAGGGATTCTTCCTTCAGCTAAAACATGCATGGGAAACCCACAGTATGGTGCACCGTGTGACTGGCAAACGGTTTCAAATGCATGTCAGTTTTCGTCCCCTTTTACTCGGGTTCTCCATTCCACACACTTTACTAACACTCTCCCCACTTGGAGAGTCAGTGCCTTTAACCTCCTGTTCGGCACAGTTTGCAAATTCTGCGCAAGATGAACAGGAATAGGGAGAACCAATGAGAGACTAGCTGTAGGTGTCTGCACGGGCAAATTTAACGCTCATTTCCCACCAGGAAGAGGAATTAACCAAAGGCTCAGCATGCCGTGCCGGAACCAAATTAGGGCCTGAAGCAATCCTGCGGGTTTGCGGCCAGCTCACAAGATAGCGAGTTGAAGAAAGGAGCTCAGGGGCACTGTAACTCACAAACCTGCAGAGTTATAAATGACAGCTATCGTCCAAAAATATATTGAAGGAAGGCTGCGAAGAGGACTTGGAAGCGGGGCAGAATTGCAGGAAAACATTTTCAGGGGGTGGACGGGAATTGCATTTAAAGCATAAGAAAAGAGGCAGAAGGTCGAGAATGATGCTCTTGGCCAAAAAGGGCGTATGCGTTTTTTCCTGAATATATTCAGGAAAAAACGCATACGCCCTTTTTGGCCAACCAAAGAATCATTTTAAATACATCTGCAGTACAATGAAGTCTCACTGCCCTCCAGTCAAAAGAGCCATCTGAATAAAGTGTAAAATCCAGAAAGGCAGCACAGGCCATGGAGAACAGGGAGCCTTGTTATGCTGATGGGCGGGATGTAAATTGCCAACAGCCACTCTGGAGAAGTGTATGGTGTTTCCTGGAACACCTAAAAAACAAAGCATCGGAGCCTACGGCATTTCCACTTATGGTCCTATAGCTTAGGGAAATTAAAATCAAAAACACACAGCCACCCCAAAGTGTCGGACGGCTCTGTTTACAAGAACCTCGTCTACGGTACAAGTTAAATATCCCAGAATTGAAAAATGGATAAAGAAGTTGTGGTACGTACGTACAATGGAATATCACTCAGCAATGAAATCTATGTCATCAGGCCCGTCGTGGCATAATGAGTGGATTCAGGTACGATGATTCTAAGTGAAATAAATCACACAGAAAATGAAACATCATAAGATTTCACTAATACACGGAATGTAAACTTGGCTACACATGAACTGAATTACAAAACAGAACAGGGTCTCAAATTTAGAAAACCCACTTATGCTTGCTTAAGGGGAAAGGTGAGTTGGGGTGCTGCATAAAACCAGAGATAGAAATTAGCACAGATACATTTCCATAAGCCAAATATGTAATAGTCAAGACCTACCCCTTGCTCAACGAAATGGACTAAACACCCCATATTCAACGCCTAGGAATACACCTGACTAGAAAGAATCTTCAAACCCATGGATTTATATGTCTCGGTAAGAGAAGAAGCCTTTGTACAGTGACATGAATGCAGCAGAGAAAATCCGATAAATCCTATTATCAAAATGAATTACAAAAACGAAACCCAAGGACAGTGAAATAGAGAGCAATTCTTAAATAATTCATTCAGGGCTTGTGATGCAACCTGGATTTACCACATCTACACACAGAGCTGAGTGAGACATAAGGTTGGGCACTTCGGGCTGATAGCATTGGTGAGGTTCGATGAGCAAATGCACACCCTTTGAAGTCATACTGCATGGTACCCATTCCATGGGTCCCAACTCTCCAGTTTTAAGGGATTCTTCCTTCAGGTAAAACATGCATGGGAAACCCACAGTATGGTGCACCGTGTGACCGGCAAACGTTTTCAAATGCATCTCAGTTTTAGTCCCCTTTTACTCGGGTTCACCATTCCAGACTCTTTACTCACACTCTCCCCATTTGGAGAGTCAGTGCCTTTAACCTCCTGTTTGGCACAGTTTGCAATTTCTGCGCAAGATGAACAGGAATAGGGAGAACCATGAGAGACTAGCTGTAGGTGTCTGCACGGGCAAATGGTACGCTCATTTCCCACCAGGAAGAGGAAATAACCAAAGGCCCAGCATGCCCTGCCGGAACCATATTAGGGCCTGAAGCAATCCTGTGGTTTTGCGGCCAACTCACAAGAAAGCGAGTTGAAGAAAGGAGCTCAGGGGCACTGTAATTCACAAACCCGCAGAGTTATAAATGACAGCTATCGTCCAAAATATATTGAAGTATGTCTGCGAAGAGGAATTAGAATTTGGGCAGAAATTCAGGAAAACGATTTCGGGGGTAGACTGGAATTGCACTTAAAGCCTAGGAAAAGACGGAGAACGGCAACAATTATGCACTTGGCCAAAAAGGGCGTATGCGTTTTTTCCTGAATATAATCAGGAAAAAACGCATACGCCCTTTTTGGCCAACCAAGCAAGCATGTAAAGAAATCTGCACTACAATGAAGTCTCTCTGCGCCCCGGTCAAAAGGGCCATCTGAAAAAAGTGTAAAATCCAGAAAGGCAGGACAGGCCATGGAGAAGAGGGAGCATTGTTATCCTGATGGGCGGGATGTGAATTGCCAACAGCCACTCTGGAGAAGTGTATGGTATTTCCTGAAACACATAAGAAACAAAGCAACACAGCCTATGGCACTTCCACTTATGGTCCTATAGCTTAGGGAAATTAAAATCAAAACCACACAGGCACCCCAAAGTTTGGAACGGCTCTGTTTACAAGAACCTCTTGTACGGTACAAGTTAAATATCCCAGAGGGCGAAAAATGGATAAAGAAGTTGTGGTTCTTACGTACAATGGAATATCACTCAACAATGAAATCTATGTCATCAGGCCCGTAGAGGCATAATGAGTGGATTCAGGTACGATGATTCTACGTGCAATAGGTCACACAGAAAAAGAAACATCATAAGATATCACTAATACACGGAATATAAACTTGGCTACACATGAACTGAATTACAAAACAGAACAGTGTCTCAAATTTAGAAAACCAACTTATGCTTGCTTTTTGGGAAAGGTGAGTTCGGGTGCTGCATAAAAACAGAGATTGAAATTCGCACTGATACCGTTCCATAAGCCAAATATGTAATAGACAAGACCTACTGCTTGCTCAACGAAATGGGCTCAACACCCCATATTCAACGCCTAGGAATATACCTGCCTAGCAAGAATCTTAAAACCCATGGATTTATATGTGTCCGTAAGAGAATCCAGCGTGTGTTCAGTGGCCTAAAGGCAACAGTGAAAATCCGATAAATCACATTATCAAAATAAATTTCAAAAACAAAACACAATGACAGTGAAATAGAGAGCAATTCTTAAATAATTCACTCAGGGCTTCTGATGCAACCTGGATTTACCACATGTACACCCAGTGCTGGGGAGACATAAGGCCGGACACTTCGCCCTGATAGCATTGTTGAGGTTCGGTGAGCAATTGCAGACCCTTTGAAGTCATACTGCATGGTACCCATTCCAAGGGTCCCAACTCTCCAGGTTTAAGGGATTCTTCCTTCCGCTACATCATGTATGGGAAACCCAGAGTATGGTCCACCATGTGATTGGGAAACGTTTTCAAATGCATCTCAGTTTTCGTCCCTTTATACTCGGGTTCACCATTCCAGACGCTTAACTAACACTCTCCCCACTTGGAGAGTCAGTCCCTTTAACCTCCTGTTTGTCACAGTTTGCAATTTCTGCGCAAGATGAACAGGAATAGGGAGAACAAATGAGAGACTAGCTGTAGGTGTCTGCACGGGCAATTTAATGCTCATTTCTCACCAGGAAGTGGAATTAACCAAAGGCTCAGAATGCCGTGCCGGAAGCAGATTAGGGCCTGAAGCAATACTGCAGGTGTGCAGGCAGCTCACAAAATAGCGAGTTGAACCAAGGAGCTCAGGGGCACTGTAATTCACAAACCTGCAGAGTTATGAATGACAGCTATCGTCCAAAAATATATTGAAGGAAGGCTGCGAAGAGGACTTGAAAGCGGGGCAGAATTCCAGGAAAACGATTTCAGGAGGTAGACGGGAAGTGCACTGAAAGCATAGGAGAAGAGGCAGAACCTCGACAATGATGCACTTGTTCAAAAAGTGCATATGCGTTTTTTCCAAGGCCCTCCTTAAAGAGGGTAGGGGGCTCCCAGCATGCTTCAGTGGCCAACAGAGGGCCCACATCACCAAGGTGACGTGAGCCAGCCAGGCAGGAGTGACCTCACATCAGAGGGCCCACCTCACAGAAGGGTAAGGGACCCAGCCATTATCAGACTCTCACCAGAGGGCCCACATCAGCAAGGGGCTGGGAACCAGGCAGGAGTGTCTTCACACCCGTGGGGCCACATCATCGCAAGTTGAGGTACCCAGCACATGTGGCCTCAAACCAGAGGACCCACATCTCCATGGGTCTCGGAGCGAGGCAGGCAGGATGAACCTCAAAACACGTGGCCCATTGTATAAAAAAGGTGAGGAATCCAGCAGTTGGAACATCCCAGCAGGCGGCCCAGAGCACCGAGGCTATGGGATCCAGGCAATGATGAACTCACAACAGAGGGCCCTCATCATGAAACTGTGAGCAACCTAGCCATTGTGACTTCAGAGCACAAGGCCCACATCCCCATGGGGAAGCGAACCAAGCAGGAGTGTCATCGCACCAGTGGGCACACATCAGAAAATGTGGGGAGCCCAGCAGTTAGGGCCTGACGCCAGAGGGCCCTCATCACCGAGGAAAGGAGGCTCCCAGCAGGCTCCAACTGCTACAAGATGGCCAACGTCGCCAATGCGGGGTGTGCCAGCCAGGCAGGAGTGACCTCAGAGCAGAGGGCCAACCTCAAAAAAGTGTGAGGAACCCAAAGAGGATTAGACTCTCACCAGAGGGCCCACATCACCAAGAGGATCAGAACCAGGCAGGACTGTCTTCACACCAGGGTGACCACATCATAGAAAGGTGAGGAACCCAGCACATGTGGCCTAAACCAGAAGACCCACATCTCCAAGGGGCTCGGAGTGAGGCATGCAGGAGTAGCCTCACAACACAGGGCCCATAGAATAAAAAAGCTGAGGAATCCTGCAGTGGGAACCTCCCAGCAGGCGGCCCAGAGCACCGAGTCTATGCGATCCAGGCAGCAGTGAACTCACAGCAGAGGGCCCATATCATGAAACTGTGAGCAACCCAGCCATTGGGACCTCACAGCAGAAGGCCCACATCCCCATGGGGTTGGGAACATGGCAAGAGTGTCCTCGCACCACTTAGCACGTATCAGAAAAAGTGGGTACCCAGCAGTTACGGTCTGACGCTAGAGAGCCCTCATCACCGAGGGGAGGTGGCTCCCAGCAGGCTCCAACTGCCACAAGAGGGCCGATGTCGCCAAGGCGGGGTGTGCCAGCCAGTCAGTAGTGACCTCACAGCAGAGGGCCCACCTCACAGAAGGGTGAGGAACCCAGCCAGGATCAGACTCTCACCAGAGGGCCCACATCACCAAGGGGATAGAAACCAGGCAGGAGTGTCCTCACACCAGCGGGGCCACATCATCGAAAGGTGAGGGACCCAGCACACGTGGCCTCAAACCAGAGGACACACATCACCAAGGGGCTGGGAGTGAGTCAGGCAGGAGGAGTCTCCAAACAGAGGGCCCATAGAAGAAAAAAGGTGAGGAATCCCGCAGTTGGAACCTTCCCGCAGTTGGAACCTCCCCGCAGGCGGCCAGGAGCAGCGAGGCTATGGGATCCAGGCCGGAGTGAACTCACACCAGAGGGCCCTCATCATGAAACTGAGCCACCCACCGTTGGGACCTCAGAGCAGAAGGCCCATATTCCCATGGGGTTGGAAACCTGGCAGGAGTGTACTCACACCACAGGGCGCACATCAGAAAATTTTGGGAGCCCAGGAGTTAGAGCCTGACGCCAGAGGGCCCTCATTACCGAGGGGAGGAGACTCCCAGCAGGCACCAACTCCCAACTGAGGGCCCACGTCGCCAAGGTGACGTGTGCCAGTCAGGCAGGAGTGACCTCACAGCAGAGGGCCTACCTCACAGAAGGGTGAGGAAACCAGCCAGGATAAGACTCTCACCAGAGAGCTCACATCACCAAGGGGACCAGAACAAGGCAGGAGTGTCCTCACACCAGTGTGGCCACATTATAGAAAGGTGACGAACCCAGCACATGTGGCCTAAACCAGAGGACCCACATTTCCAAGGTGCTCCGAGTGAGGCAGGCAGGAGTAGCCTAACAACACAGGGCCCACAGAATAAAAAATGTGAGGAATCCAGCAGTTGGAACCCCCCAGCAGGTGGCCCAGAGTACGGAGTCTATGGGATCCAGGCCACAGTGAACTCACAGCAGAGGGCTCACATCATGACACTGTGAGCAACCCAGCTGGTGGGACCTCAGAGCAGAAGGCCCACATCCCCATGGGGATGGGAAAGTGGCAGGAGTGTACTCGCACGACAGGGCACATATCAGAAAATTTTGGGAGCCCATGAGTTAGGGCCTGACGCCAGAGGGCCCTCATTACCGAGGGGAGGAGACTCCCAGCAGGCACCAACTCCCAACTGAGGACCCACATCGCCAAGGTGATGTGTGCCAGCCAGGCAGGAGTGACCTCACAGCAGAGGGCCCACCTCCCAGAAGGGTGAGGAATCCAGTCAGGATCAGACTCTCACCAGAGGGCCCCCATCACCAAGGGGATGGGAACCAGGCAGGAGTGTCCTCACACCAGTGGGGCCACATCAATAAAGGTGAGGAAACCGGCACAGGTGGCCTCAAACCAGAGGACCTACATCACAATTGGGCTGGGAGTGAGTCAGGAAGGAGGAGCATGAAAACACAGGACCCAAAGAATAAAAATGGTAAGGAATCCAGCAGTAGGAGCCTCCCAGCAGGCGGCTCAGAGCACAGAGTCTATGGGATCTAGGCCTGAGTGAACTAACACCAGAGAGCCAACATCCTGAAACTGTGAACAACACAGGTGTTGGGACCATAGAGCAGAAGGCACATGGGGATGGGAACCTGGCAGGAGTGCCCTCACACCACTTAGCACGTATCAGAAAATGTGGGTAACCAGCAGTTAGGGCCTGATGCCAGAGGGTCTCATCACTGAGGGGAGGAGGCTCCCAGCGGGCTCCAACTGCCACCAGAGGGCCGACGTCGCCAAGGCGGGGTGTGTCAGCCAGGCAGGAGTGACCTCAGAGAAGAGGGCCCACCTCACAGAAGTGTGAGGAGCCCAACCAGGATCAGACTCTCACTGGAGGGCTCACATCACCAAGGGGATGGGAACCAGGCAGGAGTGTCCGCACACCAGTGGGGCCACATCTGCGAAAGGTGAGGAACCCAGCACATGTGGCCTCAAACCAGAGGACACACATCACCAAGGGGCTGGGAGTGAGGCAGGTGTCTGGAGGGGCACATTTAACTCTAATTTCCCACCAGGAAGAGGAATTAACCAAAGGCTCAGAGTGCCGTGCGGGACCCTGATTACGGCCTGAAGCAAACCTGCGGTTCTGTGGCCAGCTTTCAAGGAAACGAGTTAAGAAAGGAAATCACAGGCACTGTAATTCACAAACCTGCAGAGTTATAAATGACAGCTATTGGCAAAAATATATTGAAGTAAGTCTGCACAGAGGACTTGAAAACGAGGCAGAATTGCAGGAATCATATTTCAGGAGGTAGATTGGAATTGCATTTAAAGCATGTGAAAAGCGGCAGATCTTTGACAGTGATGCACTTGGACAAAAAGTGCGTATACATTTTTTCCTGAATATATTCAGGAAAAAACGCATATGCCCTTTGTGGCCA